>NW_020272821.1:0-135316 GCF_003268045.1 Sipha flava
TGTAAAATGATTACGGCGAGGTAAAATAGTAGTTGAAACTTAATTTAAATTAATTATTTAATTAATTAAATTATTTACTTATTTTAAATTCGAATCTTTTAAGTATTAATGCATTATTTAAAGCATTCAATTTGACTTTTAATAAAAATTATTAAAAAATTGTTTACCTTGGACTTAACCTACTACCTTTTTTTCTCAGGACCCAACTTACCTACTGCCTCTATTTTCCCGGGATCCAATTTACCGAGAAAAGGTTATTTAGGACCCAATTTACCAACTCCCCAAAATGTAACCAAATTTATTAAATTATTTTTTTTTAAAAAACATACATGTATTAAATTAAATAAATAATTAAATAATAAAATAAATAAAAATTAGATAAATTGGAAAATCCATATTCATATCGATAATACTATGGTCGGATCAACCTGAGTGGCGGACGAGGGGGTTCGACAAAACTACTGTACTTTAATAATAAAGGATAAATTGCATCATCTAAATACTATCTTTCATTTATTTTAATATTATATTTTATAACATGAATACATATTATGTACAGTGTTTTCAGCAATCTTGTAAAAAATACTTTTGAAAAATTACAGTATTAAGATCTTAATACTAGTATTCGAATAAAAAAGTGTTAAAAATACTTTTGAAATACTATTATAAAAATGTATTTTATGAATACTCATAAAGTATTTGAATACAAATACAAGTTTTTTTTTTAATTTTATGCATTATAATATATGTATATAGTACACCAGTATAGATACCTATTATGTTACTACTTTTCATAGATTTTAACAATTACTATAACATGTCTGACTATTTAGAAATATATGTTCACATTTCATTCTGCATTCAAGTATATTTCTACTGATATTGATTAAATTTTAATGAAAAAATATTCAAAATACCGTCGCCGTGCAAAGCATCATTGTATGGTAAACAAAAATATTCCAACGTTGAAAATAGAACTGAGTGTCAAACGTCAGAATGATCAAGAACAGAGATTAGTGAATAAAGAAGTCCTTTAAGTCTTGAAAATGTAGATTTATTTTTATTTTGTTTGATTTTTTAGTTACAATTTCATAGTTTTTTATATATATATATAAATTGTTATGTTTAATTTAAAATTTTTAAATGCTTATTTTAGTGCTTATAATGATGTTTATAAGCGCTTTTTTAAGCACTTATTTTAATGATTTTAAATGTTATAAGTCCCAAGCCCTGATGATGATGAATTGTTTAGTGGTGTCATTCGAATGCTGTAATATGGAAGACTATCTTGTATTCCCGTCATTGACGTTGTAGATGAATTAGAGCCCAAGTCTGATGTTAAATTACTTGTAGATGGTGTCATTTGGTTATTTTGTAATTGTGCCAACTCTAAATCAGACACTAGATTAAAAAGTTTTTTTTTTGCCATCAATTGATATTTTGGTGAGAAAGTTTTGACTGTAGCAGTCAGACCATGGAAAAATGAGTCTATTAGATGTACATCAGTGGTTTTCTTTGACTCATTATTTCCGCTATTTATTAAATGTTGCATCAAAGTAGATGATGCAGTTTCACGTCCAATTTCAATTTCCATTACCATATTGTTCACCTGGGAAATGTCTTCGTCATCACTTATAACAATAACATCAGAAGATGCTATGTTGGAATTTATTTCATGTTCTCTCAAAAATGGAATTAAAAAATTCATAGAATCCTCGTAAATCCATTTTCTTGGTACGACAGCTGCTTGTCCACTTATTGTTTTATTTTTTAATGCTTTTATAAATTGTTCTTTAAGTAACATCCATCGCGCTTTACATAATGAACCTGTAAATAAAATGAAATTTTACATTGATGTACTTAACGAACGTATATGCATGACATTTTCACTGGTTGTTTATATTAGCATTTTCTATACACAATAAAATTTACAAAATTATTTCCAATTATTTTAGTTTTTTTTTTTTTATGAATGTCAATAAAATTGTATTTGTTGGGCCAAAACGCATGAACATTTTTTACAATGCTCCTGATAAATTGTTACAATAGCAGTTGAAAAATATTAAAAATACATAGGCACAATTTTTTTTTAAAAGCATTTAAAGTTCAAATTTTGACAAAATTTATCAAATTTACGGCAAACCTGTGGAAATTTTTGCATCACCAAATAGTGGTTCACAATTTTATAATTATAAACGTATATTTCCAATTGTTTTGATGGCACTGATAGACGCAAATTGTAAATTTATTGCCGTAGATTTAGGTTCTTACGGGAAGAACAGTGACGGTGGAAATTTTATAAATTCAAATTTTGGAAAAGCTATAGAAATGGAAAAGTTTAATGTACCGAAAGAAAGAAACCTTCCAGAAACTCAATGTTCAGCGCCTCATGTAATTGTTGGAGATGAGGCGTTTTCGTTGAAGACATATCTTCTTAGACCTCTACCCTGGTTCTACGATAAATGGAGATATAGAAAAACAAATATTCAATTACAGACTGTCAAGAGCTCGCATTTGGACATTTGGTACAAAAATTTCGAATTTATTTTATAAGTATAAATTTATTGCCTAAAAATGTAGATAATGTTATTTTACCGATGTGTATTTTACATAATTACATCAAAGAAAACGATTTGATGGTTCAACATTTAGACCCTGTCGAAATTGAACCTAACTGGGGAAATTTACCACGGTAAGGAGGAAATGCCCACAACTCTGCATTTCTTGTACGTGATACATACAAACAATTTTTTAATTCGGAGAGTGGATCATTGTCATGATAAATGGAAAAATGTGTGTGAATAACAATATAATATATACAAATATTTACACATTTATATACATTTTCATTTAAAGTACCTTTGTATTTTATAAATTGTAATTTATAATATATTTAGATTTCTGACTTATTAATACTTAATGATATAATAATAAATAAAATTTATATTCAAATTAAGATGTAAACATACCTGGTGTTTTCAATTTTGTTCCAATTATTGACCATATTAAATCTTTGTGTTTATTATCGCTGTAATTTATGTGCGCCATATTGTATATTTCTTCATACAGGCAAACTTCTCCGATTAAAATTTTATCATTCATAATTAGATATTATGAATTAGATTAAAATATATAATAATTATAATATAATAATATTATTAATATATATTATATATAATATTATAATATATTATAATAGGTATTACACGTGACTTGCTCAAACAACGCGAAACAAATAAATATTTGTCGTGGAAGAAACATTCATTCGTTCACACCATTCGAACGGACAAGAACGAACAGTCACCAGCACCAGTGTTGCCAAAAGCCAAAAGGCCTTCGTCCGTATATATTATATCAAATTACCGTACAGGACCGTACCATAGATAATACATATGTATTATCCTTCAACCATATAAACCAAGTTTATAAACTAGTTTATATGGTCGAAGGTATTAACTATGGACCGTACGTAACCATTTTATCAAATTACCGTACAAGATTGTAAGTTAATTAATTTCATCGTGATAAATTCGTAGTTATGTGATAACATTCACGTAATATTTATATTCAGTTCGAGTTTAACATCAAAATCAAAATATTATGTCAGTCCGTACTCCATGTTATATTCTAATACTTACTCTATATCACGTCCGCGATTCAAAATATATCTAAGGTGTATCTTTATTTGTGATCATGGCTATAATAGTCTATATTCACTATTCAGATACACTATTAGTCTATTCAGTCTATTGATACTAGTGCCTATAGCTGTACTCATAACACTCTGTTGCTCGATGTGATAGGAAATATTGCAAGTGAATGAGGTGGCATATGTGATTAAAATAGATCAAAAGGTAAATCAAATATCAAAAATTAGTGTAATTACAACTTTTTAATAAGTATAAAGTTATATTTAATAGTTAACAAAAAATAAAAAATAAAATATTAAGATGTATAATTTCCAAATTCTACTACTATTAGTTTTATTTAGTATTATAGGGTAAAGTATTATTATTTACCAATTAATTGATATGGTAAAAACCTAACGCTTAAAGTGTAATATCTAAAAATAATTCAAGAATTCAGAATAATGTCTTCATATCGGTAAATATAATTACCGTATTTTTACGTGTTTTTGACAGGTCCGTTCGTAGACTGTACGGACGGCCAAATTACCGTACCACCCCAACTGGGACCGTATGGCTGGCAACACTGACCGGCACGTCAAACAAAAGTTTTCGATAAACATTGACGTTTTGTGCCTTTGACGGTACGTGACGGTGCCGGTCAATGTAAACACTGTAGTATTTATAGATAACAACATATTTTGACGTGACGTTGACGTTCCATATAGTAGTGATGGTAAACTGCTATTTTTTTTTTTTTTGTAACATCTGATAATGTTATTGCTATTTTAAAATAGCAGCTATTGCTATTTTGTAATAACAGCTGATAATATATTATATAATGCTTATCATTAATTTTAAATTTTATATTTTAATAGCAGCTTATGTATATTATACAAAATAGCAGTCTATTAGATCATTATATATATATATATATATTGATATCTAATATCTGAGCCTACGATAAGCGTCGATAACACGCGCATTATCAATTATCACATGTCACAAATATATAGAATAAACCTTAGATCATATACAAATTGTATATGATCTAAAGAATAAACTTATTATATCTGTGAATTACATCTTGCCAGCCGCCAAGATGCTACTGCTATTTTTCATATTATTTTGAGTGTTCTAACTTCTAATATAATAGCAGCTTTAAAACAGTGTAGGAAACTAGGAAAACATAAAAACCAAAAATCAAAATTTAGCAATCACTGCTATTGTTGACACTGAATAGCAGTAGGCGAATGCTATTGTAAAATAGCAGTGCTTTTATAACTGCTACTGCTATTTCTTACCAACACTACCGTATAGTGTGAATTAACCTTAAACCTGTCGGACTTCAATTTCACTGAAACGGCGACCATCGTCGACATTACTAAAATAGTGTTTCCATCGAAATAACTATTTATAAGTTTTATATTTTGTGATCTTAAATTTATAATAATAAATATAGAAAACGCTAAAACATATTTTCAATAAAAATAAAAATATTTCTATTCATACTTTCTATACAGCTAAACGTGGGGCTCAGGGCGAAAGCCCAGTTAGCTCTGTCCTAGGGACGATTCTGACTACAGAACACTAGCTTTTGCTTATATTAATATTAAAACATCATATCGAGTGCTAAGTTTCTACATTCATAATTATGAAATTAAATTATTTAACGTTAAAATGGTTTAAGTCTTATATTTTAGGATTTTCAAAAATAAAATAACGGTAGGTAAAAACAGATAATACTTTAATATAATCACAGATTACATGAAACATTTAATACATACAATCTGTGATAGAATGTTAATTTAAAATGATATTTATTTTTTATTTTTATGTTATTTTAAATTAAATTTTTTAATTTAGTTTTTTTTTTTTTAGACTAACTAAAGTTAGTTGTCTTTAAGTATTAAGTTGGTCACATGGCCATTTTCGTTTGAGGCGACGGATTGGGTTATCTGGTAGTGAGAGATAGGAGAGAGTAGATATGAAAAGGTTAGGATGATTAATCGTATTTTTATGAAATTTTTTGTTGTGGTTTGATGCTAGTTCGGAGATAGTTGAAATTTTTAGATCCTTATGCAGAGTGCAATTGCTGACATACCAGGGAGAATTGGTTAAGAGTCGGACATTGATGCATTGCAAAGCTTGAAATTTATTTAAGTTAGAGTTTTTAGAGGTTCCCCATATTTGTTTAACATAGGTCATTGCAGGTCGAATAATTTGTCTGTATATGAGAAGTTTATTGTTGAGCGGTTAGATCGCAGGAGCTGTTTGAATTTATGGAGTTTTAGATTGAGGGAAGATCTTTTGTTTTTTATGTGGGTTGCCCAAGTTAGTCTTTTTTCTGGATCAGTGGTGGTCAAACGGTGGGGGGGGGGGTGAGGGGGATAGCTCCCCCCATGACCTTTTTTTAAACATTTATAATTCATCCATATTATACATAATATAATATAGGTATTCATCTATTTTCTATTTATAAAAATAAATATACTGTACTTATTAGTTATTATACAGTCTCTAGGCTCGAATAAAATTAACAGTTTAAACATAAAACACTAAAATATTAATTGAAACAAACTTTTTAGATTTTTATCATTTCCTTTATAGTTTATTTATAAGCAATTTAAATTTAGTACTTAACGCTTAACATAATATATTATATTATTATATGAATTGTGTAATTATATTATTTTAGAGTCGTTTCAATGGTTTAACCACTATGGTTGTTCATCGTGAGGTTGTCAATATAACTGTAGACGAAGTACTGGACGAATTGGCAAAAAAACTAGAAAAATAGATATAATAATATAAATATCATTAATAATATCATTAATATAATATAATTTCCATGTTTAAAAATAAAGATTTTTATAGGTATATAGTGTTTGTTAAAAAATCTGCTACATCCCCCCCTGACAAAATCATTTGACCACCACTGGTCTAAATGAAGTCCAAGGTATTTTACGGAGTTTTGTGTTTGAATTATTTTGTTATTTGGTATTATTGGTTGAATTTTTTTAAGACCAAGAGCAAATGTAATGAATGTTGAATTTATTTTCGTTAATTTTCATTCTCCATTTGAGGAACCAATGTTGTAGAATTGCTAGATCAGGGGTTACCAAATGGCGGCCCGCGAATGTATTTTAACCGGCCCGCAGACTGAGAGAAAAATCCAATAATTTAATACGTACTTATTATCAAGCGCGACTGTTACAGTCGAAATGTTGCTGGTAATTTCTTATCTTTGTACATTATTAGGTTTTTTCGGCTGCAACAAATATTATACTAGCTGTGAAGAATATCTTCAGCCAATATCAACACGTCAGTCCGTCAGTTATCGGTGAGACGGTGGTGTCCGCTGCGACGTAATTTTTATTCGTCCGTTCCGTTTTATTTATTAATTTTCGTAATTAAATAATATATTATTCTTTGTTTTAATTTGACTATGGATAGAAAAAGAAGAAAAATAGAAAATGAAAATAGACAGTTTTGTCCTGATTGGATGGACTTGTATTGTTTTATTTTACCAGATCAAGAGGCAGAATCCTTTATAACTCAATAAATAACTCCAACATAAAAATAATACCACCCTCTAACCCCACCTATTGGCCAACACATCAAAATCGCCGCCCAGATATCCTCGATATCGTCATCGCCAGAGTACCAAGTAATTCCATTACTATTATCTCCAACACAAATGACCTGTCATCCGACCACACACCAGTCATACTCGACCTCGAAATTCCCTGTTCAAACTCCTCCACAAATCCTCAAAATCTTGGAAAAATAGATTGGCCAACTTTCCAACAACTCATCGATACTCGTACACAACTCAAACCTTCCTTAAAATCAAGCGAAGACATTGATAATACTATCCAAAAGCTCACTTCAGATATCCAAGAATGTACACACTTAGCAACAACACTAACCACAATTCACCCCAATAACCTACTTCCAAATCATATAAAATATCTTCTCCGAGAAAAACGAAAAGCAAGATCCCGTTGGCAAAGGCACAAATACCCCATCGACAAACATACTTACAACCAACTAAATAACAAACTTAGGAAAGCACTCCAACAACACAACTCCGTCACTTATCAACAATATATCCAAAACTTAACAACTCATAACTTCTGTCTTTGGAAAACGACAAAAAAAATCCTAAAAACTGTCTCAACTTCATCTCCCCTCCGTAAAGAAGATAATTCATGGGTGGTCTCTGACATAGAAAAAGCAAACCTATTTGGCCAACATCTATCCCAAACTTTCACTCCACATGACATAACTCTAAATCCCACTCAAAGTCAAATTGTCTCACATTCCTTAGAGTCTGCATTACCCGTCTCACTCCCAGCTAAGCACACAAGCCCTGGTGAAATCGAATTTATTATTAAAAAACTCCACAACAGAAAAGCCCCCCGGGTTTGATCGAATTACAAATTGTACTGCCAAAAACTTACCCAAAAAAGTAATCATATTACTTTCCTATATTTATAACGCAATGCTGCGTTTATCCTATTACCCCCTAACCTGGAAATTTTCAGAGATAATAATGATTCCAAAACCCAACAAACCTCCCGAAAAAGTAACTTCTTATCGCCCTATAAGTTTACTCCCTACATTATCTAAAGTATTCGAAAAAATCCTATTAAAGAGGCTTATTCCACTAGCTGTTACGGCAAAAGTTATCCCCGACACTCAATTTGGATTCAGACCCAATCACTCTACCATTCACCAACTCCATAGAGTAGTTGACACCATCTCAGTTTCTCTAGAGAAAAAACACTACTGCGCTGCCGTCTTTTTAGACGTTGCACAAGCGTTTGATAGAGTCTGGTTTGATGGCCTACTTTTCAAACTTAAAAAATTTCTGCCTGCCCCATACTTCCTTTTGATTAAATCATATTTGAGCGATCGTACTTTTGTCGTACGCCAGAACTCGAGCCACTCAAACTACTTTAACATCTTAGCCGGAGTTCCCCAAGGCAGCGATATTGCTCCCTTCTTATACAATATCTTTACGCATGACATTCCTAAAACTTCCTTCACCGAACTCGGTTCCTACGCGGGTGATACAGCAATTGTGGCCTGCAATGAAAACCCAATCACTGTTTCTAGTATGTTACAAAGACACCTCAACATAATTAACCTCTGGACAAAAAGATGGAAGATCAAAATTAATGAATCCAAGTCCTCCTTCATTACATTCACCCTAAAAAAAGGCTTTTGCCCCTCAGTCACAATGAACAACATCTCAATTCCCTCCTACTCAGAAGTTAAATATCATGGTCTCATCCTCGACAGTAAACTTACCTGGAATCCTCACCTAAAAGCCAAACGAAAAGCCCTTAATACCCGACTCCACCTCCTAAGACCATTACTTAAATCTAAAATGAATATAAATACCAAACTACTAATCTATAAGTCCTTACTCAGGCCATTATGGACTTATGGCATTCACTTATGGGGAGCCGCTAAACCCTCAAACACCCGTACAATCCAAGCATTCCAATCAATATGCCTTCGCCTAGTCACATCTGCACCCTGGTATTTAACCAACAATAACCTCCACAAAGATCTTAAAATCCAAAATCTTAACCAAATCTCAAAACTATACTACACCAGACTTCACAACAAACTTCAACAACATACAAATCCACTAATCTCTAAATTATCAACGAAAACACTCCCTAATGACCCGCGCCGTAGACTTAAAAGGCAATGGTGTAGAGATCTTCTTCTATAGTAAGTAAGCTTAATAAGTGCTGGAGGTCGTAAACAGGTAACACCTCCAAACCAAAAAAAAAAAAAAAAATGTTTATATATATATATTTTTTCTTCATTGTTATTCTGTCATTTATAGGGTGTTACCACTGGGTATCCTCCCTAATCTCATGAATCATGTTATCTGTTTTATTTTTTTTTTGTCACTTATCAAACCTACTTATTATACAAAAAAAATTATATGTATAGATTGTAGATTTCTTCAATAAAAAAAAAAAAAAAAAAATTTACCAGATAGAGTAGGTGCCTTACCTGTTTGTTTGATTTGTAATCAAACAATGGCTGTTATGAAAGTGTTTAATATCAAACGTCATTATGAGACACACAAGTCATTTGCCGAAAAATTCCCATTGGGTACTGGCCTTCGTAAAATAAAAATTGAAAATCTAAAAATGAAATATAAATCGGCAACTCAAATTTTGAGCCATACAATGACTGAACAACAGAAATGTGCACAGGCATCTTTACAAATGTCGTGGATACTCGGTAAACATATGAAGCCATTTACAGATGCTGATATTTTTAAAGAATGTATGCTTCAATCTGTAAATGTTCTGTTTGAAAATAAAAAGGAAATTGTCGAAACTTTTCGTCATATCCCAATAATATCAGCATCCACTAACACGAGAAATACTGAAGTACTGGCCAAAGATTATCACAATCAGTTGAAACAAGATCCATCTACTGTTGATTTTTATTCTATATAGCCTTGGATGAATCTTGTGATATAACAGATACATCTCAGCTAATAATTCACGTGAGATACTTGAGCAATATCAGTGGGACATTTTACGAAGAGTTATTGACACTTTTGTCGTTATCAGGGACCAGCAAAGGAAATTATTTGTACAATGCTGTAGTATTATATTTTGAAACAGAAAATTTAAATTTAAAAAAAATTAACTCCGTTACAACCGATGGTGCACCAGCGATGATTGGCGCTCATCAAGGCTTTGTTCAAAGATTAAGAAATGACCCTAAATGCAACTCTGATCTTTTATCGTACCATTGCATCATTCATCAAAGCATCCTTTGCTGCAAACTGGATCTGTGTTCGGAAAAAATTATGAAAACAGTAATGAGTATTGTTAATTTTATACGTGCAAAATCTTCACTCCAGCACAGACTATTTAAGACACTTCTTCAAGAAAGTGATACTCAGTTTGACAATTTATTACTTCATAATAATGTGAGATGGCTGAGCAAAGGAAATGTTTTGCAAAGGTTTTTTAACTTACTGAATGAAATTGAACTATTTTTAATTCAGAGTACATATTTGTCTGTCAAAGACTATCACGAATTTATCAGTGATAACAGTAACATAGCAACTATTGCGTTTTTGACAGATATATTTCAACACATAAATTCGTTCAACTTGAAACTTCAAGGTAATCAGAAACTAATTTGCCATTTAGTATCTGAGGTAAATTGTTTTTGCAGAAAAATTGATTTTTTCTTACAAGATGTTGGTAATGAACGTTTACATTTTCCTTACTTGAAAAAAGTTGTTGATGAAAATCACGAGATTGATATCACAAATTTTACGAAGTTTTTGGAAAGTTTAAAAACTGAATCCGAAAGACGCTTTGCTGATTTCAGAAAAATCAAAAACGTTGTACAATTATTGAACAGTAGTTTTACTCTGCAGCCTGATGGTGAATAGATTAACGAAGCTGAAAATGTAAAACATTCACATTTAAATTTTTTTTTTTTGGCCGCATACAGAGACGGGAGCAACGATGAGACATAATCTATGTCCAATGTTACTCATATTATTCTAGTTATGTTTATTAAATAATTTCATTTTTACAAATTATATTTCTTCTAATTTTTGTTCAAAATATATTTAATAATATATAGTCTTAACTTTCTTACGACACATGAGTAATGTGACCGGGAATTGATTTTCTTTATTTCTTTTAGCATAAGAATCCCTTTAGCAGTGAAATGTGTGATCGAGAAGCCGATTTACTCGTAGATTAAAATGGACAACCAGTGTCAACTACCTTCGCGAATGTCTATATTGTTTTTATTCCAGTAGTACATGTTGAGATCATGGGGTATACTTTTCATATCTGGGTCCCGATCAAAAGGCTCAAATAAGTGGCTGATCGGGTTCCGAGAATACAGTGGGGCTGATTATTATAATTACAATTATGCAAGGGGTGATCGTTGGCAATAATCGGAATAACTCAAATAAGTTTTCGTCAATATGCCAACGCATGGATTAACGCACTGAATGGATTAACGAAGCTGAAAATAATTTCAAATTAAACAGAGTACATCTTCCAATGGAAATAATTGAATTTCAATCAGATGATGTCCTAAAAAATTTGTATAATGAAAAATATTCAAAAACTGAAATTGATTTTACATATGATGAATTTTGATTGAAATATGTATCTGAAAAGAAATACTTTACGTTGAAATTATTGACAATGAAAATGTGTACAATGTTTGGCTCCACGTACGTCTGTGAGTCTGCTTTTTCAAAAATGAATTATATTAAAAACAAATTCCGATCCCGACTCACCAATGAACACCTTGAAATGATGATGAAGATAGCTACCACAAACCATAACCCCTACTTAAAGCAGCTAGTTGAAAGCAAGATCTGCCATTTTTCTCATTAAAAATATTAATTAATAATTGTTTCGTATATTTATTTAATTTAATTATATTTCCATTAGTTTTAGTTACATAATAATTAATAAGTGTATATAATTTTTTTTTTTTAGAAATAAATTATTTTTGACCAACCGGCATATTATAATAAATATTATGTACTTTGAATTTTTCATGGCCTGCGAGAATTTTCCGAATTCTTAATGTGGCCCAAGGAAAATATTAATTGGTGACCCCTGTGCTAGATGTTCTTGGAGGTGATTTGTGAAATCTATTAATTTAGTTAAAATTTAATTCTGTTGATGTGGTTATCTTATTCTGTGATTTGGTATAATTTGTTCATTTATATTCTTTTTTTGATAAGCCGAATGATAACAGTTCTTTATTTGAAATAGATTGTATGAAATTATTTACTGAACTACAACGGTCTATTGTTATTAATTACTCCTATATTTGTCATAGTTTTCAAATTAATCGACTATATTATAAAAAATTAAATGGAATATATAAATTAATATTTGGTCGATAAAACAATGACAGAAATGGAGCAAGCCCAACAGATTTTGCTAGAACTTGAAGCTGCTGGCAGTGTGATGCTTGTGAGTTTCTTTCAGTTTAATTTTTTGTAATCTACCCATATAAATTTAGTTTTAATTTACATTAGAATTTAGGTTAGATAAAGAACATACAATGTATCAAACTATTAGAATTTCTAATAAAAATTTGTTAAAATATAATATTTCATTATATTCATAATGTATATATAAACATATATAATTGACCAATTGTGGATAGCTATTAATTATTAATAAAACAATTATCTAATAATATTATAACAAATGAGCAATTTTTATTATTAAAATAAATGTAGTTGAATTACAAATGTTGATATTATTTATGTATATGTATATTCATAAGTGGAACTAGAACTTACATATTAGGACGCTATAAGTAGGAGATAACACAAACCCGCAAGGGCTATGCCCATACAAACCCATCTACTAATTTACTTACAGACAAAATTTGTCACTACTCAGTTCTTTAAGTTCAATTTAAATTTAAGCAATAATATAAAAAAACGCAATTTTGTAAACCAAATTTTGATTTTAGATTTTTCTAAGTAAAGCAAAAGCTTTAATATACAGAATAATAAGAATTTTCAAACTTAATCATTATTTTGAGTATGAAAATTTTAAATATAGTCAATTAGATTTTATCTTTATCTCAAACACAAAATTCAGAGATTCATTATTTTTAATCTGAGAAGGCTATACAAATATTTAGGGGGGTTAAGCTTTTTCCTTTTTGTACCTATGTATGTACCTATAATATGTATGTATTTTATGTTTTTAGGCATCGCCTTCACTTGTCACTAATGAACAACGTAATGCTGCCGAAACAGTATTTATGAATTTCCGCAAAACCAATATGCCTTATTCAATATGTCGATATATTCTTGGTAAAATTTGTTGAATTTATATATCCAAAATTAAGTTAAATAATCGAGGATAAGTTTTAGTTTAAGTTATTAAAATAATTGTATAATTATTATATTTGAAAATGGGTTAAAAGAAAACATAAAAACTCATTTTCAGAAAATGTTGAACAAATTATATGCTGTTGAGTGCTGTCAATTCAATGGTTCTTGTATTGAAAATTAGGGAGATAGGTGTTTTAAATAATAACTCAACTTTAAGTTAAATGCTATTGTAAAATATTATAAGTTTAAACATTAATAATTATTCTAAATAATTTTTAAATCTAAAACATTAATTTTTTAATTAAGTAAACTGGTGTGAAGGTGCTTTTGAAAACCGAACTAAAACATATCTGAATATGGATCTGTTCTGAATCCCCTTATGTACCCCGTTTTCTTGAAAACTATTTTTCGTTCCTTCCCTCTTTCCTGTTAACATAGTATTTGGCTAATAATGTATAACTCCATATATGGAGTTATTTTATGACAATCTAAGACATGAATTGTGTCTTGTAAGCCCAATTAATTATTTTATACATATATCCTAATTACTTTATATTATGTGCTCATATATATCCTTATATGGTACTTTCCCATGTGCTTATATAACCCTCCACGCAATTATAATAGTATGGGTCTTTATTTACGTATGTCCATAACAATACATACTAATTTGCTTTTTAATATTGTTGTAAGGTAAGGTTTTACATTTTTATACAAATTACTAACCTATTAATAAAAGTATCAAGGATAGGTCATCATATATTGTAGGCTATTATTCTCTGTCCCTCAGATTAAAGTCGTATCTCTATTAAGAGTGCCACACATAGTGTTGTTTGAGATACTGAACAAAGATAACAGGTGTAACGAGTGGTTCTTTCATCCATTGTTAAAAATGTCTTTACAAACTATAAATGAAAGTTAAATTAATTACTTTATTATCATCATATACTATTATCTACACAAAGCAAGTAGTTCACAACTTTGGGCTGAATGCCTCTCCTAATATATGTAAACTCCAACGCTCTCGTCCCCATTGTAGTTTAAAATAGCATACTTATAATTGTATAATTTATTTTGTAAATATTGTATAACTTTTTTGTATATTGTAAACATACATTTTACTATATTTTTAACAGATATAAAAATTAAAAAGCCAAAAAAATTTTATACTCTTTATTTTTATAACCATTGAAAGAAAAAGTCATTCATAAGTTGGAAAAATGTAGATTTAACTATTTATGCATATTCGCATTAAAGATATGTATATTTCAACGTTCCCTAATTTCAAAATAATAATTTTCTATCAATTTTCACTAACACTATTGTTTTGTTTTTAAAATGTAAAAATAAAATTATTAAAAAAAAAAATGCACATATTATGCGTCCTTCAAAAAAGGAATGTTTTGTTAAAATGTTTTTGTGAAATTATGATATAAAAGCTATTGATGATATTGATTATGTGAATTTAGTTTTATATTTGTAGATTGCAGTAAAGTAGATTTTGTTTTATTTGAAACTGCTGGTACATTAAGAGATGCACTTATTAGAGATTGGTTATTGCTATCACAGGACCAAAAAAATGAACTTAGGCAGTATTTATTCCAATTCATTATGCGTGATGGTAATATAGCTGCTTTTGTAAGAGAACGAATACTACAGGTAATCAAAGTTATGAATATTTTCATTTATTTTCTTTGTCTATTATTATTAAAAATATTATAAAAAATATCTAAAACATTATAAATTCCTCTTTTAATTAATATATTATAATATTAAAATTTACCTGGGCTCATATTTAAGTATATAAGTAAAAATATTTTATTAACCCATTAACGATTATTATTAATGAAAATACATGTTCCTATTAAATTGAATAGGTGATTGCAATTATGATTAAAAGAGGAAGTGTTGAAGATGGTGGCCAAGAAAGAAGTAATATTTTGGATGAAGTAGAAAAACTAATTTTTAATGGTGATTTAAGAAAGGTATAATAACTATAAATTAATTAATTAATTCATATTAACAAAATAAATGTATATAATTAATAAAATAACTGTGATAAACTGTCATTTTGTAACAGTTTTCATTATTTTAATTTTGTATTATTAACATTTAGTGCAAGTATTATATAAATATATATATATATATATATGTACAGTGGCGTGCCGAGATAAAAAAATGTTTGATGCCAATTGCAAAGTCTAGTTTACCACCCACCCATCCATATTTAAATTCATCTCATTCAGAACTCATATATCAATATTTCTCTACTTAAATATGTACGATAATTATGTGATTTACATATTATTATCCAAAAACTACCCACCCCTTATTAACTTGATGCCTGGGCTTCATTTAGACCTATATTCGGCATGCCACTGTACTGTGTATATATATATATATATATTACAGTTAAAACCTGAAACTCTACAAAACTAGTTTTAACCAGGACTTCAAAATTGATACTAATTTTAAAATACAATTTTTTAATAAAAGTCAATCAGAAATAAGTATTATTATTATTATTTGTTTTGACAAGGCAAACTATCATGGCATTTAGAGTTATATGTTGTTTATCATGGTATAATTTTTGAAAATAAATTAAGATAACTTCGACCAGCCGGCATCAAATATCAACTATCATACAATGTACCTAACAATGGTATTAATATAAAATTCTGTAATGACTAAGTATCTTGCTTCAATATTCATGTGGAATAAATCGCTCCTTATGTAAAAAAAAAAACATTTTATGTAACTCTAAATGCCATAATAGTTTGCATTTTTAAAACAAATAATAAAAATTAAACTTATTTTAAATTTACTTTGGTTACAAAATTGTATTTAAAAACTAGTAATCAATGTATAATCAATGATATAATATATTAAATATATATATATTTAGAATTGAAAATTAATGTAAGACAATTGATAGTTATTAATACATTTAAGTATTAAAAAAATGATTTACTAAATTTTATTTCATTTATAAATACATAATTATTACACATATTGATAATTACATAATTATATTATTCATTTTTAATTACAGCAAATTTTAGGTTGTTCTATAGTTTTAGCACTAATGCAAGAATATTCTACCACTGTTAAATCTACAGATGTGGGATTAACTTGGGAATCTCATTATTCTGCCAAAAAAGAATTCGAGGTAAAATTGTAGATTTTTTTATAATTGATTATTATTAATTTAAATTATTAATTAAAATGTTATAAATATAAATTATTTTAGGCTAGAGACTTAAGACGTATTTTTATATTTAGTACACATGCATTGAATGAAATACAAAAACTTTCCCACCAATTATCACCTGATGTATTAACTGTTCTTAAACATTTATTGAATATATGTGAATCTGTTCTAGTGTGGGGTTTTATTTCTAAAACTAATATCCTTTTTATCATTATTGTACTAAATTAAATTATATGTGTTTTAGAAATGTAAAAATAATTTTTGTTTTCATTTTCATTTAGAAAATAGTAAAGAAAAAATTTGCTCTTACCTGTATGCTCTTATAAAATATTACAGGTGAGTAAGAACACAAAATTAAATTAACTATTCTCATAACTATTCTTATAGTTAGATTTGTTGATTTAATTTTGTGTTCTTATTAAAAGATACTCAATGTAAGTTCCACATTTTATGCCTACTTTCATTATATTAAAAATCAGTAAATTTTATATTTATATAATTTTCTTAACCAAAAAATACTGCCCAAATATTTAATTGGAATGTTTGAGGGAATATATAACTCTGAAAATAGCCCTACTTTGAAGCTTGGATCAGATTGGAAGGAAATAATAACAAATCCAAGCACTATTGATTTATATTTTCATGTAAGTATTGATTTTATAAAATATACTTTTGATAAAAAGTGAATGATGTATCTATAATATTATTAATATTATTAGATTTATTGGATTGTAAGGGATAACCCTCAATTTTCACATCATTGTTTGAATTGTCTTGTACAATTATCTTCTATAAATGGAAATATATGGACGGACATTAGTGAACGTATGAACTATATGAAAAACTATCTTGAGAATTTTATTAAATTAGTATCTACGTAAGTTAATGCTTATTTGATATTTTTATTTTTAGTTAGTTAAAGTCCATATTATTAACTTATTTCAGAGTAAAAATTTTAGATCGTGAATCAATTGGAATTTCTACTATCATAAAAAGAATAATTAATGGTTATAACCCTTCAGGTTTTAGTCAATTTCCATCAGATCTTGTTAAACAATTTTTAGAAAATACAACTTTACTTACTTGTCAGTTCGCCGAAGGTGCTGCAAGTGAAGAAAAAGTATATTCTTATGATAAAACTAATTTTATTATTATGACTATTATTATTTTTCCTGTAGCTGTGTCAAGACGATCAAATGTTTTTTGAAGCATTCAATAATATCTTACGTCCGTGGGTATCTATTATTGCAAACAGTAATCAATCTTTTCCAGAAGAGTTATGTAAAAATGCATCTATTCAAATTTTTAATACTTATTTAAAATGTCATATATCACCACCATATGGTACAAAGACTTCAATTGATGTTGAATTTAATGAGAATGAAGAAGAAGATCGTATCGCCAATAAAGAACAACTTCAATACATTGGAATATTTGGTAGACTTGTAAGTTTACAGTTACTTTAATTTAATATATTTGAATTTTATTGTAATTTATTTAATTTTCTAAAATATTTGAATTTTAGATTCCAGAACATACTTTACCTCTTTTAGTAAATTTAATAGAAGGTGAAATTAAAAACATGCGAACAATAATTGAACATGTACATAGTGGAAATTGTCAATGGTCTGAATCATTTCAGCAAAAAATTAATACTATTCATGAAAACATTCATTGGATGTTTCTTATAGCTGGTAATATTTTATAGCTTGTGCTAATAATACAATATAAACTGAACAAATTAAAAATTATTTTTTAGGCCATATACTTACCGTAGATAGTGAGGGAGAACCTAGTATGATTCCTTCAGAAATAATGCATCATAGTATTAAGCAAAGTAAAAAAGTCAACATTGATATGACTTTGAAATTTCTTAATAACCAAATGTTAGTTATGGATATACCTGGGTCAGAAGAATCTGTGGATGATGTTATCAAGTATATTGATTCATTTAAATTAATATATTTTTATCTTGTATTGTAATAATTATTTTATTTGTTTAGATTAGTATCTATTGCCTTTCATTTATGTGAATTAGAAAAAAAATTAATAGAAGCAAAAATGGAAAGTCTTTGCAGTCCATTGTTAAGTGGTACTATAGTATGGTTCTTACGTGAGTTTTCTCAAGCTTATTTGATGCCTAACGAGACCTATTATAATGAGGTAAATCATGATTGATAAATATTTTTATTATTTTTTTATTAGTTAACAATTAAATAATAATTTTTAGCTTAGTATGCCATTATTGCAAGCATTTGGTCAACATACTGAAGCTGCTAATTGGGTTTTAAATTATTTGCTTAATAAAGTTGAACATAACATTAGATCGCCTTTGTATGTTGATGTAAGTCTTATTGAAGATACAATTGGATTGTTGATGTCTTTGGTAGACATGAGACACAAGTATGTTTTATAATTTGTTTACTTCTTATTGTAATATTGCGTGCCGTTGTCCAATCTTAATGTTGTTGAAGTTTTAGGAAAAATATTCCAAATAAAAATACTCAAATATAATTTAACTGTTTATTTAAGAATTCTTCTAAGTACAAAAACACTATTTAAAAATGATCTGGCGTGAAGGTGCTTGCGACTACTCGTATAAACTACATCTGAATATTGGTCTATTCAGGACTCCCTTATATACCCCGCTTCTCATAGTTGACCCGAACCTAGTGAATGCTAAATCACTCGTCCTATGCAATTCACCTTGGCATTTAGATTGATGCCTTTCTATAATATTTTAATTACTATGTACTAATTGTCTTCTGTACCATATAATTAGTAAGGACCTACATCTGTAATATATCATACTGATGTCTTTCTGTAATAGTTATTTTTAATGTCACACTTTGAAATGTAGCCACACGATTCATATATTATGTGTGCTTGTGTTACCCTCTAATTAAATTAAAATTCCTTTCTATTCATACGAATACGAATATTATATTAATAATAATCATTTCCCGATTTCTATTATTTATAAACTACATGGTCCCATCCATGTCTTATGAGTCGTAAGGACCTATATTTATGTATGTCCGCAACAGTAATATTTCTAATAAAAATGTAAATTTAGTTATTCTTTTACGTAATTATAATTCAACTGTTTATGGGATATAATTATAATATTTTTTAATAGTGGTTGATTTATTTTATTGAATTAGTTGAAATGGGTTTATAAAAAAAAAAACTTATTAATTTAATTTATTAATTTAATTGTAATTTTAATTTGTATGTTTAAATTGACACCATTTTTTGCTTTATGATATTTATATTTATAGTCTTTATATGTTAATGATTTTTTAATACTTATACATGTAATGTGTTTCTTATGTTTACCTTGTTCAAGATAATTTTTAAATTATAATGATTCATCATCTCTTTTAATTTTAAACAAAGAATTTAAAAAACATTTAGAACCAGTAACATTCAACAGCAATATTTTACTTAACTTCTATACTTCACTAGATTTCTATAAATTCAGTTTTAATATGAAAAAAAATTATATTAATTTTAGAGCTGAAATTGTTATCAATTGTGAAGGATTTTGGAAATTATTTCAACTTCAAGATCATATTCGCAAAGACCAATTAGTTCCAGAAGTAAAAGAAGGATTATTCAAAGCATTTTCTTTAGCTGCAGATGCCTTTATTGGAAAAGATAAGCAAAATGAGTATTGGTTACGCGTGAGTAGAATTTATTGTAGTCCATTAAACTGTAGAGCATATTATCTTATTAAATTAAAAATAAATTTATTAAACATAGTTTTTTCTGGCTTATAATAGTTAAATTATTTAAGAAGAATTATAGTTTAAATTTTGATTGTTCCACTTTAAGGTTATATAATTTGTGGAAAATTTGTTTCCATAATGATAATAAACATATAACCGTATATATATTTCTATAGTTGTAGGGTAAATAATACATTTTTTTACCGGTGATAAGGTTATGTACCTTATACCCACATAAACCTTCCAAAATTGGCTACTACCAGTGTTATTATAAACAATTTCTTAGGTAGTACTTAAACTATAAATATCAAAAATGTGTAATTTTCTAACATTTTTTTTTTTTTTAACCAGGTCATTACTCCAACAATAGACAAATTTAGAAAGATTATAACTGATGACAATTTTAGAAAAGTATACAATGATGATGAAGTCAGATTAGAAATAATGGATATACTTCATAAATGTATTGGTCTGGCTAGTGGTGCAGTTATAAATACTACATCAACTATTTTTTCTATTTTGCATCCAACACTGAACGATTTTTCTGCATTAATTGGCCTATATCATAATTATCAAAATATTGTCCACTTAATTATTCTCCTATTTGTTGAATTTTCCAAGAAAATGTTGTGTTTTCTTAGAATGGTAAGAATATATATTTTTTTATTGAATTTGAATAATTATTAGAGGTGTTTCAAACATTTATTCATTGAACCAAATCAAATACTCAATCATTGCATTAAAAAATAAAAAATAAAAAAAACTTAAAACTCAAATATTTAGAAGCTAATATTTTTATACTACATATCTATTTTTATTATTAATAAATTAAATTAAAATATTAAATTATTTTACAGATATCTAAACTTCAAAATATTATATTTAAAATTATCAATTTACATTTTTTGATGAAATTTGATTTCATTTGATGAAGTCTGAGTTTGATTCAATCACAAAAATTGGATTTGTGACATCTCATTAATTAAATAATTTTTAAATTAAAAAATATTGCCTTCTTAATAAAAGATAAATTAATTTGCGTAAGTTAAATTAATTATTGATTAATAAAATGTCCTAGTAATACAACAATAAAACTAAAATTATGCAATTATTTTACTAAATTATAATTGATTTCATTATGAAATATTTATTTTATATTAATGAAGAATGTAATTTTTTTATATATTATAGGAAGAAAGTGATAGATTTTACATGTCATGTTATCAAATGGTGGATATGTATGCTCGCTACAATATTAATCGAGTATCTTTGGATTCTGATGCGGAAGATCAATGTTATCAAGATCTTTTTATATTTTTAGAACTTTTAACTCATATAATGTCTAAGGAGGTTTTAGATTTAAGTTCTGATGGTAAACATTTATTTAAAAAAACATTGTGGATTATGTTATTAATAATTGTTAATTCAACATATATTTATTTGGCAGTAGGAAAAAGCATTACTGGGAAAACTGCTGGAGATGTTTGTGTTTATGGACTTCAAGTAATTTTGCCATTGATGACCATAGACCTCTTAAAATTGCCTGGTTTATGTTCACAATACTACAAAGTAAATTATTTTTAAAGTACATAAAAGTATAATGTTTATAATTAAAATTTATTTTAATATCTAAATTATGTAAAATGTCTTGGTTTCTTTAAAATGTTTTCCTAAGTTCTATAAATTAATTCCCTAATAAAATTTAATATTGCATTAATCATGATTTTATAAGTACTTTAATGTTACTATCATTATTACATTTTTAGTAGTTTTAAAAATTTAGTTATCTAATGTAGCGATTCCCAAAGTATGTATCACGAAACCTAACGGTTCCGCAAGATGTATGTATGTGAATATTGGGAATAGTAATTGTAATAAACAATAATCATGAACTATCTTTAAAACATTTTTTGGAGTATTGGTTTTTCAATGAACAAATGAAAAATTGCTGTTAAATTGAAGTTAGAAATATTGGGATTCCACGAAACATTAATTGTTTCTTAAGGGTTCTATGGTTGTAATCGTTTGGGAATCGCTGATCTAGTACATTTACTTAGACTAATATTTGTCGAAAATTTTTTAAATTTATATAAAATGATTACTTGTTTTACTGTAACTTCCATTTCTCCTACTAATTATTTTAACTAGTAGAATCATATTAACGCTATTTCTGTTATTTTATTTATTAATATTAAATGAAAAACAAATTTATTGTGTATTATATTTATATATACTAGATTAAATAATAATTTGTATTATTTGCAATATAGTTTACTGGATATATGTGTGAAATGGTACCATTGAAATTATGTATTGAAAGTGTGGAAATATTTAAGGGTGTTTTAACTACAATTGAACTAGGGCTGACTATGTTTGGGCATGAAATCACTTCATTGTGTACTGATTTTTTACAATCAGCTGCTTCATTTTTATATCGACAGGAAAACTGTATTATGCATGAAGCATATCATTTATTAAAACCATTTTTAAAAGTAATGTATTTTGTCTTAAAAATTATATATACAAACATTTTTGTAGTTGAATTTATACTACTTATTTACTAATATTTTGATAAATATTTTAATTAAATGGTTTTGTAGTTTTTAATGGAACTTATACTGTCCTGTCAAATAAGTTCTGATGCACTTTCAAGTACTGGTCACGCACTTTATACATTAATATGTTGTTATCCAGTAAGTATTCTAAGAATTTTATGTTTTAGAAGTAGTATATTTTTAAAAATCAGACTTTCTTTAATAGCTATATTGTTGCACAAAGTGAAATATAATTAACGGCTAAAGCAATAATAGCTTTTTAGTAATAGTGATATTTATAAAATAAATTAAAATATTTTTATTAATTTAAAAGCAAATATATTTTAATAAAATGTTTACATTAAATTATAATTTTTTTTTCGCTATTCTACCTTCTTAAAGTGTAACATGTGTTGATGAAGAATTTATGTATTAAATATATTTATGTGTTGAAGTATCAAACAGATAAATATATATTTGTTATAATAATAATTATTTATTTATTTTTATAAAAAAAATAATAAATAACAAATACTCCAAAGGGTAGGAATACAGTAATATTTACATAAAAGTAATAAGTATTTATTATTAAATAAAAATATATATTAATTAAGTTATAAATACATGTTTTTAATGTGATGCAAGAATCAAAAAACAAATCAAATTTTTTTTAATTTGGTTGTTAATAGGAAATACACTAAATTATTAGTAAAATAGTTTAGTTTTGACTGAGATAACAAAATGAGGATTATATCTTGGTCAAGTTTTTTATAATAATTTAGAATGATTGATTTCTCCATTCAAGATTTTATATACAGAAATAGAAACAAAGACAATTTTTCTGGACGTTTTCTAGTTTATTAATTAAATGTATTTAAACAGGATTTCATAATATCATACTGAATTTGAGTGATGATCTTATTAATAAATAGTATAATACTTTCAAATATAAAAGATCATTCGAATTGTAGTATGTATATTTGATGAACCCTAAACCATGAAAATTCTTCCCATATATTTTATTTATATATGCATTAAAGAATAAATCAGCTGTTAGGAAAATGTTCAGATATTATAATTGATTAACAAAATGGAGTGATTTGCCATTTATTTAATAAAATTGAATTTAGAGTAGTTGAATGAAATGTGAACACACTGAGAGGTGTTAAGAAACACCATTAATTGAATATGTTAATGAAAATTGATCTAAATCGAAATTATAAGGAAATTATACTGCCAAAATAAATAGATAGGCTTGTGTATTTTCATAACATCCGAAATATAAAAATTTACAAGTGTTGAAACATTTATTCAGGTTATTTATAAATAACAAGAAGAGCAATGAGAATAAATAGTCACCTTGTAAAACCCCTGACGTAATATTTATAATATTTGAAATAAAATTACTGTGAGTGTTCACTTAAATGTAAAGAAAACCATGACAATAACGAAATTCTTAAGTTTGATTGATGTAATTTAGGTAGAAGTAAACCATGATCCTTTTTTAAAGGTTTTTTAGAAGTTAATGTAAATAGCATCTACCTGTCCTCTTAAAGCAACGGTTTCTACCAATTAGGAATAAAATATTAGTGTATAAGTCAATGTGGATTTAACTCGATGGAAATTGTGTTGCTCATTAAATATTAAAACAAACGTAATTTTTAAAATATCACGTTTTCATAACTGAATATATAAAAATATCTAGAGTTTATGAAATGTTATAAAGAAACTAATGTACTATAATATCTTAATACTAATAAATTATAATCTAGATTTTAAACAATACAATTATTTTTTTTTTTTTAGGAAGAATTTCAGCAAATATCAATGCAACTGATCAATAATCAAACTGATGTGCAAATAATTGATCGACTTCGAAATGCTTTTACTTTGTTGACTACCAATATAGATTTTAACGGACAACATTTAATGAAATGCCGTTTTAAAAATAATTTTGATAGCTTTACTACAAACATACGTGGGTTCCTATTTGTTAAATAATAGAACTTATTATTATTTCATAATTATATGTTTGTCTTAAAGTTTTATTTTTATATTTTAACATTATGGTTAAAATAAAAAATAAGTAATTCAAAAATTAAATATTATATTATCATTTACATAAAATTTTGTTTCTTCCACAAAAACTTAATTGAAATGATTAGTTATCATATTGTTTTATAAGATGTACAAATTAAAATTAAGTCAATTATATGAATTCATTAACATGTTAACTATAAGAATTAGATTATTATTATTATTTTTTTTTTATTCTAAACTTTTTTAAATTAACAGTTAACATCTATGTTAATGTGTGAATAATGAAATACAAATATTATATACATTTTTTTAAAGTTGTTTAATATAACTAAAACTTAATAAAGTTGTATTGTGTATAATATTTGATGGCTTTATCATTCACAATTATATATTGTTCTTTAAAAAACCTTAAAGATGGATAAGGAATCATCCCTATATTTCCAAATGTCCCTTTTTAATAATTAGAAATTAAAACTATTTTGAATCATATACATTCATTTTCTTTTATAATTTTTTTTTTTAATGGAAATCCCTTGATTAGTCCTTTTGTCGAGTATTACGCTTTTGGTATGAACAGTGTTAGGTATATTCAATCTTTATTGTAGACACTCTTTTTAGTGTGAAGATGATTTGTACATATATGCGTATCCAGACTTTTTTAGCAGATTGTGCACAGTTAAAATATACAAATGCAATACTGCTTAGTTACCAAAAGGGAAAGAAAATACAATCTTTACATGTTGAAAAAATCATTATTACCTACCTTATACTATATCTATAATATAAAAATGAATCGCTGAATGTTTTGCAAATCTCGAGAGCAGCTGAACCGATTTCGCTAATTCTTTTTTTATAATATTCCTTGAAGTACGAGAATGGTTCTTACGGAGAGAAAAATTTAAAAAATTCCCTGAAAAAGTGTAAAAACAACACTTTTCTATATTCCCATACAAAAGATTAAAAAAAAAGTAAAATTAAAAGTCAATTAAAACTATTGACATATAAAATGGATTTAATTGTTAAAAATTGTGTGTTCGGTGAGACACGCTGTTGGATGTAATCTGTAGAGTGGCAGAAATGTGGATTGCGGCATGCACACATTTTGATTTAGTTGGTTTAAAAAATTAGGCTAAATGAAGTTGATGAAGTCATATCAACTGAAATCCCTAATGAACAAATAGATCCTGGCTTGCATGAAGTAGTTATCAAAAACATGATACATGGTCCAAGTGTAATACCGTTTTAAAAATGCACCGTATATGGTAAATTTTTAAAGCGTTATCCACGGACATTAATATCGGAAATAATTACTGGAAATAATGGTTATCCACTCTATCGTCGGCAATTACTAGAAGATGGAATGGCAAAGGTTTTGCAGCAATGTAAGCTAATTGTGTGGGATGAATGCACAATGGCGCATAAAAAATCTTTAGAGGCTTTAGATAGAACTTTAAAAGATTTACGGAACAACCAAAACCAATTTGGTGGCGCAATGATTTTATTATCAGGAGATTTTCGGCAAACATTGCCAGTGGTTTCACGTTCAACCTAAGCTGATGAACTGAATGCATATTTAAAGCCCTTCAATTTGTAGAAATAGGTCAAGGTATTACATTTAAGTAAGAATATGCGTATCATGTTGCAAAATGATCAATCTGGAGATATATTCTTTAAATAACTCATTGATATTGGTAATGACAAATTTCCTATAGATGTGCTGACTGGCTGCACCACCTTTCCTGAGAGTTTTTTTCAGTTAACGCAATCAAAAACTAAACTCATCCAAAAAGTGTTTCCAAATATTGCTCAAAATTACTTATTCTATGATTGGTTGAACGAACGAGCTATACTGGTTGCCAAAAACACTGATTAAAATGAATTAAATTTCAAAATTCAAAATGACAATCCTGGCGAAAAGGTGAAGATGTTTTGATATCCCGAATCCCAATGATTCCAACTGACGTACCATTCAAGTTTAAACGACTTCAGTTTCCAGTAGGTACGGCTTGCTTTCGCTATGACTATAAATAAATCCCAGGGGCAGTCATTAAGTGTTTGTGGTATTAATCTAGAAAATCCATATTTCTCCTATGGTCAATTGTATGTTGCCTGTTCCTGTGTTGGAAAACCATCTGCTCTGTTTGTTTAGGGGCCAGATAATCAAACAAAAAATATCGTGTACCATAAAGTTTTACAATAAAAACTAAACTTAATTTAGAATAGGTAAAAATAAAATGAAATATAATAAGTAGGTATCATAATAAGAAATCTGAAATTGTAATTTTCTTTGTCGTTTTATTAGTGACTATTAAAAGAATTTTAAGTGTTTTATAATTTTTATTTTTTGGCATAATGTAATTGTTGACTTATCAATTTTCTTTTTTCTTTTCTTATCTTACTAGCTGACCCGGTGTCCCAAATAGCAGAATAAGTATTAAAAAAAAAAAATAAAAAATTAAAGAATCGATTGTTAGGCGGTATGAAGTTCGCTGGGTCAGATAGTATACCAATATAATAAAAAAAATTTTAATTCTTATTAATAACTTGATTGCCATGAGATCCAAATTTGAGTCTTAACAGAATTTCTTAAAATGTCACGGTATATTAAAAAAAATATTGAACTTCACAAAATTGCCAAGATACTAAATTTCATTAAAAATTTTTGAAACTTTGCTGAGTATAAAAAATAATAATAAATAAACAAAAAAATAATGTTTTCAACTTGGTCAGTGTTTATAATATAAAAAAAAACTTAAGAACCTATTAAAAAATAAAAAAATAAATAATAAAATAACAACAAAATAAAATTTTCAACTTGAATATTACTAATATAATTATAAAAAAAACTTAATAACCTTTAAACATTTTTAAAGTATAAATAATTAAAGCAAGCACCTTTTATCTTAGGAACTTTTGTATAGAATGTATTAAAATGTTACACATATTATTTAGTTATGTGCTTGTGTAAACTAAAAAAATAATTTTGACACAAATACTTGTCACACATAATACATTTAGTCTGTACCTTAAGTGTATGTGATAGAGCATATGTCCTTCCTTTCCTTTCATTTTCAGTTCTTTCATATTTTGATAACAAATACAATAACTACTTCACCCACATTTTTCTAGTTTATGACTTATAGCACATGGAGAATTTACAATTGTTGTTTTCATAATTAAAGCTGATACTAATGAAGGCCGAAAATATGTAGTGGTAGTATAGCTTTAGTGGTTAGATTGAACAAACATGCAGCATTTACCACACCAGTATCAAGTAGTATATCCATTAAAACTTTCCTGTACCATTTCATCGACCTACACAAAGGATTTGAATAAGATGCCTTTTGGTTAGACAAGTCTATGCAGCCTTTTCCTTTATTGTACATCATTATTGTTTCTGGTTTTTGAGAAATGGTATTCCTTTTTACTATGTCTACCATTCGATTGGTTATTTTTGTACTGCACATGTATATATCTCGTTTATCCTTCCACTTCATAACCATTACGTTTGAGTCGCTGCTTAGTGAAAAACATTTACCTTTTTGTAATTTATAATTTATCACTTCCTTTGGGTTTGATTTACGATTTGATCTTAATGTTCCAATATAATAAGTTTTTCTATTTTCCAGTAGTTCTGCCAATTCAACACTTGTATACCAATTATAAATTATCAGTGTCTTACCAAAATCCAAATAAGGGTCAATTAAGTATATTACAATCTTTGTTGACACATTTGTTTCTGGAACAGCTTCTTTTCTAGCATAAAACTTCGTACTTATTGTATAATTAGATGGCATGCATAATTTAAAAAACAATACCATATTTAAGGCGTTTGTTTTTTAAATATTGTTTAAAAAATAGCCTGCCAGTAAAAGGAATCATTGACTCATCTATACACAAAATATCTTTTGGGCTCATACAATTATTGGAATTAGTCATTACATCATCAACAATTCTTCCCAATTTATATAATCCATTATTTGTATCACTGTATCACTTGTCTCATTGTTAGAATAATGGATCATTGTTGACAAAATTTGAAATCGGTTTCCATTCATAATTTTTCCAAAGTTGGTAGAAAATAAGAGGAATTACTCATAAGAGGAAATACTCACAATACATACCAATTTCAGGCAGTTGAACCAAACCCATCCACAAAACTAATCCTAACCAATTGTGTATCTCTTATAGATCTATATTGGTCCACTTTAGAGCTCTTAAAACACGTGTCACAGAATTCACGTGTACACGTGAAATACATGTTTATCCAAAATATATATCCATTTTTACAATGGTAAAATTAGTAATTTTATGTTATACACTTGAAGTTTTAATAAAATATTAATAGTACAGTATTAAATTTAGGATATACGTTTTTATTTTGAATTTTACACGTGACACGTGACACGTGAATTCACGGAATTCA
The DNA here is from genome assembly GCF_003268045.1 of Sipha flava. NCBI lineage: Eukaryota > Metazoa > Arthropoda > Insecta > Hemiptera > Aphididae > Sipha > Sipha flava. The sequence continues at coordinate 29,464 of NW_020272821.1, forward strand.
CGTGTATTAAGAGCTCTAGTCCACTTAGATAATTTGCTTTTAGTTGAAAAATTTGATGAATTTAATTTTTGACCTGTACCTATATAAATTGGTTTCTTTGACCATTTTTAGAATTATTTTGTCATCTATGATCAACTTAAAAAAATCAAATGGAGTACCTTCTAATAAAACATCAATTAAGTCTGTATTTAGTCCTACATCTTCATAATCAGGATTGAATATATAGTTGTTTATTTTATCATCATTAGCACGTCATACTCGAGAAGTTGAAGGTAAGGGTATAGCTGGATTTTGTTTTGGTCGTTCTTTAGGTTTTTGTACAGCTGGTGTTTGAACAATTGGTATAATATCATTATTATCAACTGATGATGATTCTGAATTTGTATATAAAAAAATAATAAAATAAAATGTTTATTCAGTAGCGTATACATAACATAACATAGTTATTTTATTATCATAATATTTGTATAGTTGTATATTTTAAGTTCAAAGCGTAATAATGAAACTACTAATATATTACACGTCATCAATAATAAAAAAAGATAAAATTTTTTTATTTGAACCAAGACTCCCCGCCACTCCCCTCGTATGTACGCCACTGGTCTTCAGTAATACGTCATTGAAAAACGTTTATATTTTTGTGAAGATAAGCGTTAAACCTAAATTATATTTTATGATTCTTTAATCTGTAATCTATTGGGCCATAGATAATCCGAAGGATTAAATAACAAAAATTAAGGCGACCTTAAATATTTTCGTAACCGCTCCATAAGAGCAGCCAGTACGGGGCCTGGTTTCACCAATAACTTCTTTTACTATATTTTTAACACAAGTTGCCATTCTTTTTCAAACTTCATTTATATTTCCCTCAACATTTCACACAGCTTTTTTTTTATTTTATTTATAAACTATCCTTTTATTTGTCTATTAATTTGCACCACCGAATTCTCAATTCCTTTCCAATTTTCCTTTTTTTACTTATTAAATTCACCTTTTTTTCACTACACCATATCGCCATTATCATCAACCTATGTTGTGTTATTAGAGTCTCTCCAGGAATCACTTTACTCTTTTTATACTGTCTCATTTCCGCATAAAATAATGTGCGATCTATTTCTTACACTCTTATAAGTTATAAATATGTATAATGCTCTTCTCGTTTCCTTAAATATGTATTGATTATTGTAAGCTCATACGATGATGCAAAGTCCAAAACTTTTTCTGCAATCTTATTTCTCTCGTCAAAATCATACCCTCCATGCACTCTTTCATACTCTACTTTCTCAATACCTACTTGCTGATTTCTGAATAGTCACGTGTTAATTTTACGACGCGACATTTGTGTATTGTGCTCTATTCAATTTAATGTATTTTAACAAAACGCGTCGTAAATAACTAGCGTAAAATAATGTCTGCGTGTTGCCACTTCTCATATATTACTAGGAGAGACTAGCCTCCTTCTAAAAATTTACCCCTAGTTGCGTCACTGCAACAAATATTAACTTTTCTCCTATTCAATACTTCCGCTAATTCTCTACTTCTACCTGTTAACGTTTCAACATTTCATGTGCCTATTCTCACTTTATACCTATATCTCATACATAGACGCAGATTTAACCAGGAGCGCAATGGTGATGTCCCTACACCGTTGACATTATCCGTGTTGGGTAGACCTGAACACATAAGTGGTGAACCAGCTACTACATTGGCTGTGCGGCTGACATCACACACTTTATCAAATAGGCCTCCTCCACCTCTAATTATGATACTTTCTCTCATTTGTAGTCTCCACGCATACCCGAGGTGGGACAAACTGCTAAAGTTTTAAATAAGTTTTTATAAGATAGAGTATAGAAGTAAAATAGACTATAGATTACTAGAGACTAGCAAATTACTAGCAAACAGGAAAGAAATAACAAATACTTGAAAAATTGTTTGACTGAGTACATGAAGATTACGAGAATTTAATATTTAAAGAAAGTTAGCTTCAAATTTGCAAATCAGTGGTTTTAAATTTTATTTATTATATTTTATTATTTATATTTCGTACACCTAAGTGATGACTAGTTGGCAACCAAATCAACGATTTAAAATTATATATATTTTATCGTTTTTTTTTTTTTTTTTTTTTTTTTTTAACACAAATTAACGCACATTGTAAACCAAGCCCACTTTAAAGTTGACAGTCCTAAGCTTGTAAAATTGAGAAGGGAAATGTGCGTAATTAAATGGCAACTAATTCGGCTATACCTAATAAAATACCTTTTTTAAACGGGAACTAATTCGGCACGTGGGGTTGGAGCTCGGGAACCAATTCGGTACCAGCCGTTTTGGATTCCTCATACTATTTGATAATACTTTACGCCAGATCAGTGGCGGCTCGTGTCTAGGTGTGCAGGTGTGCGCACATCACATAGATTATCATAGATATAAAAGTAAAGTTTAATTTAAATTTAATTGAATTATCTGTTAAATTATATTTATTTTATTATACAAAATAAATTTTACAAACATTTCATAATCACTTAAACTCGAAAATACTACTTATAAAATTTGGTAAGTTATGTAATATACACACATCATCTGGTGTGCAGCTCAGTCAGAACACTTTCTGCCTGTGAAATACTCTCCGTCGTCGGTGGAGAGGGGGTTGGCGCATAAAGGTCGATTCACACTATACGGAACATCAACGTCACGTCACAGACCGGCAACGTCACGTCAAAATATGTTACTATGTATTTATATCGCAATGTTCACATACACCGTCATCAATACGTAACGTCACCGTCATGAAGCGGCAACGTTTATCGAAAACAATATTTTGACGTGACGCAACCGGTCCGTTCTTGTCCGTTCGGATAGTATGAATGTGACAACTAAACGTTTCCGTCAAATTTAAATAATTATATTTTAGTTATTTTTTCATTATTTTATCATGGATGATGAAAATTTAATAGAAAAAGTTCGTTTATATGATGAACTTTACAATATGGCACATAAAAAGTACAGTGATAATCATCATAAAGATATAATATGGATGAAAATAGGAAAAGAATTGAACACAACAGGTACGTGTAACTTTATTATTATAATTAATTACTAATTATAATGATGATATATATATTTTTATATAATATAATAAATAATGATAATAAGTAATAATAGGTATTATTATTTTAATATAATTACTATACGAATTTGTCTTTTTGCCATGCCAATGATCCAATATCACTATTAAAAAAAGTTTTGTATGTTTCACGTACATAAAATGCAGAATTGTTTGCATTTCCTCCTCGCCTTGGTAGATTTGACCAGTTAGGTTCTCCTTTGATAGGGTCGAAATACTGTGCCATCAGTATATTGTCTTTGATATAGTTATGTAAAATACATGTCGTTAATATTACTTTATCTACGTTCTCAGGGGATAAATTTATGCTTCTAAAATAAATTCTAAATTTTTGTACCAAATTTCAAAAAGCATTTTCCGATACACGACGAGCTCGAGACAATCTATAATTGAATACTTGTTTTTCGATGTCCCCGTTTATCGCTGAGCCTGGATATGGTCTAAGCAAATAAGGTTTTAAGGGAAATGCCTCATCTCCAACAATTACAAAAGGCGCTGGAGATTGAGTTCCAGGTAGGTTTCTATCTTTCGGTACGTTTAATTTATTCTTCTCAAGGGCTTTTCCAAAACTAGAGTTCGCGAAAATTTCACCGTCACTATTCTTCCCATAAGCACCTACATCGACGGCAATGAATTCATAATTCGCATCCATTAGTACCATCAAAACAATTGAAAATGTCCGTTTATAATTGTAAAACTGTGAGCCACTATTAGGAGCGAAAATTTCCACATGTTTTCCGTCAAGCGCTCCCAAACAATTTGGAAAGTTCCATATATTCCAGAAATCATTCACAATTTTTTCCCAGTCTTCCTCTTTTGGTGGTAGCATTACTTCAACTAATAACTTATCTATTATGGCTACACAGACATCTTTAATTATATTATGAACTGTAGAATGCCCCAAGCGAAAACTGAATGCAATGGTTTGAAATGAGTCACCAGTTGCTAAGAATCTAAATATAATATTTAGAATATAAACATTCAGTCAAAAAGCGACATCCAATTGCCACCTTTTTTTTATATTTATTTATTTTATTTATATTATATTATAGGGCAAGCATGTAAAAATCGATGGATCTCACTCAGAGATCAACTTAGGAAGGCAATAAAAAAGAAAAAAACAAAAAGTGTACAAGCAGCGGACATACAAAAAAAATGGAAGTATGAGGACTGCATGTCTTTTGTAATACCATTTTTTAAAGAACGAGAAACGTATTCTAACATATTATCTCTAGAAAGTGCTTGTGAAGAGTCAAATGACGAAAATATTTCCAATAAGAATGACAATACAACAAATAATGATGTTCTAAATGAGGATGAAGAAAGTGAAAAAGAAACTACGTTAAAACGTAAGGTTATGGAATCTCAAAAAAAAATGAAAATTTCAGCTTCATATTATTCTAAGAAAAAAAAAAATAATAAACCACAAACAGCATCATCTGTTTTGATGAAATATATATTGGGTAACGAGACAAATGATGAACCAAACGCAACATTTTATAAGCATCCAATCGACACATTTTTCCAAGGGCTGGCTGCTACTGTTAAAACATTTTCACCAGAATACCAACACATGGCAAAAAACAAAGTGTTTGGGATTGTGTCTGATTTAGAGTGGGCACAATTACAAAATAAATCAGCTAATCCTCAAATCCCACTATCAATAAATCCTTCAACATCATACTTTTGCTCTAACACTCAAGTGGCACCATCACAAAACACGATTCAATACATTCAAACACCAACACCGTCTCCTATTTCTAGACCATCATGATCAACATCAACTATTACTCAACATTTTTATGAAAACATTGATCCTACAAATGTTCAAAATATGTATTGACATTTTATTGTTTTGTTAAAAAACTGATCACTCAAGGTTTTATAATAACAGTAAAATATTATAATATGTGAAGTCAATATATAAATAAACAAGTAAAGTATATAACATTGTTTTATTTTATAAACGAATATTATTATATTCACCTTAAGCACACCATTAACTTTTCTTTAGCACTTTTAGCTTCTCGAAATGTTGTATTTTGTTTTGAGATTTGAAAATCGATTTTAGATAATAGAACATAAAATTGATGTTGTGACATTCTAAAATATCTGTAAAATGAAGTTTCTTCATTTTGTAAATCATTGAACAATGTATGATATTCCCCAAATTGCTTTCTTTTAATTAACATTTCTCGAACCCATGTTGTTCTACGTTTTTGGTGACAATTCTCTTCTTCCTCGTCAAAATAATTGCCATCATTGCTAATGTTTTTTGTTAAATTTTGGCATGATGAAATACTTATATAATAAATTGATAATCTATATTTTAATTTAAAATCACAAGACAACTAAAATAGTAGATAACAATTGTTTCAAAACACTAGGGTGGTACACTTCCGTTGACGCAACCTCAGTAAACTGCAATTATTCCTACAATTTGACGCTTACGTTTGACGTTTTGACATTTTGATGTGAATGTATAACACATTTGACGTGACGTTGCCGGTCTGTGACGTGACGTTGACGTTCCGTATAGTGTGAATCGACCTTAACACGCCACTATTATAGAATTTCGGAATATATTGGGTGGATGCAGTGGCGTTATTGTGGGGGGGGCAAGGGGGCAAGTGTCCCCTCTGACAATTTTTTGAGAGATAAAGGTATAATTTTGCCCCTCCCCCCAGATAATCCAACAGTACAAATAGCACCTTTTATTAATGAACTCTTATGGATATTATTTAACAATATTGGTACTTAGTACATGCTATCTACAATTTATGTTTACCTAAACCATAAAATGAGTTAAAAGACATGTAAAATCAAACAATTAGATAAAGTGTATAAAATATATACAATAAAAATATGTTTTAACTGGTGAGGGACAGGGGCAGATCTAGGGGGGGTTCAGGGGGTCAGCTGACCTACAGTTAATATTTGTTGACAAAATTGGCCTCTTGGAAATTTTTTTTTACTTTTTAGACCTTTTGGACTCTTGGACAGTTTGCTCATTGGAGTTACTTGAAAAATGAATGCCATGTATATTCAAAATTTAAAATTTTTCAATTCATAATTTATATTTTAAATTATATCGTTTTAGTAGAAAATTAAGTAAATCATATTTTATTTCGTACGTTTGTTGCGCTGATAAAATTAGATTATATTTATTAATCGTAAATATGTCATTATCGGTGGTATCACTAATTCTAAAATGTAATATAAATATACTTATACTTACACTTTTATGAGCATATTGTGTTTTTTTTTTACAAGGTATTCATTTCTAATTCAGTTTCATCCTCAATAAATGACCTCTTGAAATGGCTTGACCCACAGTTCCCAGATTCTGGATCCGCCCCTGGCGTGGGGCAGGGGTGTCAGGGTTTTGGTAATAATAAATCTATTATATTGTCCTCCTAGGTTTTTTCCCAGTTACGCCACTGGGTGGATGGACGATATAGATCCATTGAATTTTAATATACTATACTAATAAATACAACTAAATATAGTATATTATAAGATCAATGATAGATCATTATTGGTACAGAGGATCTATTTTTTAGATACCTATGATTTTAAAAGAAGATAGTAGGGAACTGGCATGAAGTTAATTTATTTTTTATTTTTTAATTTATATAGCCCTATATTGCACAAGCCCTCATGTTACACGGTTAAAGGCTTGTGCAATATATAGAAAAGACAATAAAAAAGAATTATAGGTTTTCAAGAGAAGTTGAAATTTAACCAGGAAGTAAGAAAAAACTATAAATCATTAGTAGATATTAATCTATTATAGTAATAGTAAGTAGATACATACCATGTGCAAATATTTATACATCGACATATGAGTAGGCTAGAATCATAAGTTACATGTTCTAGATATCACTTTTTTTTATAATTTTAAACTTTCAACTTAAAAAGATCTTTATTTTTTTATGATTTATACATTATGTGTATTTATAATGAAAAAAAAACAAGCAAGAAGATTTTGGTAAAAAATAATTTTTCTTCTTCTGAGCGCTGGCCACACTGTACCCACTATCCTTACCGCTGTTCCAAGAGCCGACGTTGGCGCGTGCGTGCGCAACGTGCAATTAGGGATAGCAAATTTTTTGTGAACATCGATGTATTGATGTATCGATTTATTTATTACGAAATATCAAAGGTGATAATATTGATAAATTAAAAAACCATTGGAGTCAAGAACTCGATGTATTTAGAAAAACATCAATGTTTTTTAAAAAAGCAAACTTTCATTTTATAGGAAAAAAATTATTATTCTTTGCCATAGCCCACAAGCTAAATTAATTATAAACATTTAAAATTTAAACATTTACAATCAACTCAATTTATTTATTTGTTTATTAGAAAGATTAAAAAAAACATTGTGTAAAAAAATTAAATTAAAATTAAATCAATAAAGTTCACAGTCAAATATAACACAATAAATTCGTAAGTTATAACAACATTTTTTATACATAATTAAAATTGAAAACAGTGTTGTCATTCATATCGAAGCCAAAATTGATCGGCCAAGTTATTTAAAAAAATCAATTTTGATACCGATTTTCCACATAACCGGTTTCATTTATTTATTTTTGGGAAATATTTTAGTTTATTTCTATAAATATAATTAGGTATTACAGAAATACAAGGCTGTTATATTATTTTTCTAGCGATAAGACTATATTAATTTGAATTAGGATTTGTTTTGATTTGTTTTATAACCAAGTTAATATAAATTATAATTATATGTATATCTATATTTTATTGTTTGCAAATGAAAAATTTTAAAAATATTTTGTGTAATATCCTTAAGCATCGGAGATAGGTAAAGCAAATATCAAAATTAAAACATCGGTAAACGTGACACATCGATGTAAAGTATCGAAACCTAAACATCGATGTTGAACATCGATTTTTTAGCTTAAAACATCGATGTTTTTTTGACATCCCTACGCGCAATACTTTACCGTACGGGCTGCCGCTGTTGTCAGCGTTGGAACATACGAGTTTTGCTGAATGTCAGTTGAACGTCTGCTGTGTTTTTCACGATCGAAGACGTCAGAATAACAACGGCGACATCATCTACAACTTTAACGGATCGCGTCCAGGTGCTGGCGACCACCGGAATGCCGTGTTGATCCAAGCGCCGCCGCCGCCGCCTTTTCTTATTCACGTCAATATTGTGCGATAAATCTGAGACGCAAAACATTCGCGGTAATCGTGTTTACGCGTTTGTAAAGTGAAACTACATAGTCGATATGGAGGCCGTCAAAGCGTTCACATTCGAGGTAAATGAAATAATTATTAGCATAGTCGAACAGCAAGTTTTCGTTGCTAGATTCTTGCCGTGCGCTTGTTTGTGGTGTCGTTCCTACGTTTTAATCCGAACAGATGGTCGATTGTATCCGGATTGATTAGAATGATAAAATTCTTTGCACGAGCCATGGTGTTTTACTCCTTATTTTCATAATCAATGGACGTCATCCTTCACTTACTTTTCCTCTTGGCCAAGTGTTCCAAAGATGACTGATTTATTTAATGAAAATGCCTTCTCTTCTTTTTCAGCTCTATTCCATTATGGAAATGAAGCCACCTATATCAAAAGCTAAGATGACTGCGATCACTCGTAACGCTATTAAAGCTATCAAACTGTATAAACATGTCGTCCAGTGTGTTGAGAAATTCATACAGAAGGTAAACATTATATTAGTGTTATATCACAAAATCAAAAATGTTTTTTTATATTTTCAACAGTGCAAACCTGAGTACAAGATTCCTGGTTTATATGTGATTGATTCAATAGTCAGGCAATCTCGACATCAGTTTGGAAACGACAAAGATGTATTTGCTCCTAGATTTGCTCGTAATCTTAGGACAACTTTTACTCATTTATTTGCTTGTCCTGAAGAAGATAAAGTATGTGGACAATTGTTGAAATCTTATCTAGTATATTAGTCATTTGTTTATTATTTTTTTAGAGTAAAGTTATACGAGTATTAAATTTGTGGCAAAAGAATGCTGTTTTCACCACTGACATTATTCAACCCATATTTGATTTGGCTGCCAATCCTGATTATAGTGAACATACACAAATAAACCCTTTATCCACAATTGATAACAGTCCAAAACTAAGTAATTTATTAAAAATAAATATTTTAAATTGTTATTTATAATTATATTAGATTAAGTAAATTTTATTATGTTGATTGTTAATATCTTTTGATCTGTCAATAACTTGGTATCAAAAGATAAGAAAATTAAGATGTTTCAAGTTATTTGTCCTGATTAGCATTACATTTATACTTTATTGATAATAATATAGATTATAGGCCTTATTATTTTTGCAAGAACCATTTAGGTATTAATGGAAATTGAACCCCTTGCATATGTATTGTAAGATATATGAGATTTATATTAGGAAATTAAACATCTAAGATTAATATTATTATTTCTAAATTAAAATAATTTAATTATCTTAAATTGAATACATAATTCAAATCAACACTACATATTAAGCTTTTTAAAAAGAAATAAGTTGTGTGAATAAGAGATGTGTGTATGGTATTGCTGTATTTTTCTATTAATTTTGAAACCATTGCTCTAGAAAAAATAACCCATCACTAGCCTGTATAGCCAAAATAGTGGCAGGGGTGAAATGTCCTGGATTGATTAACCAACATTAATTTAAAATCTAGTTGGTGCAACAAGAAGGGGAGCTCCACTGTACGTCGGACTAGCTTATTGCTCCGAAGTTGAGATATTTTGGCTGCAATGTAGTGGTGCTGGTTGTCCCTATGGTGACCCATTCTCATAGAATCAACCTCATGTAGGCTTGTACAATTGTGTTTTTTGAATAATGCCTCAAGTTAATAGAAAATATGCGTGCATAAAGCTTCAGCCAAAAAATATGATTCTTGTGTTCTTGAAAAAACAATTTTGATTGAAAGATGTTTAGTAGATCAGCTTATATTATGATAGTTGATGTTAGAAAAGAACTAATTTTTTTATTAAGGATGAGTTAAAAATAAAAAAAGAAACATTTTTTGGGAGCTATGTAAAATTTAAATACTATCCATTATTTAAATATTTTGTATTTCATAGATTTGTTTCACATTGATTAAAAAAAGGAAGTGAAACTTTTAGGTTAGATGAGATAAAAAATGGGTCAATGGTTTTACTGTCTTTATGATTAATATTTATAGGATAACAACTGAATAACTAATATTGTTTAATGAAAATTTGTTTAAATGTTTGATTTCTTAAATTTTTATTTTATAATGTTTATAAAACTTTTTTAGGACTTTCAAGTAAATTTTTATTTTTGCTACAAAGAAAACCTTATGAAAAATCTTGTATCGTTCAAGCCTTAAGTATTATAATTGTTATGAATTTTCAACTACAAAAAAGTAGCAGATTTTTGTGGTCTTTATCGTTTTGTCAAAAAAAAAATTTCTTTTATTAATAATATATATGTAGAAAAAACTTCATAGTAAATTTTCAAGACATTTTGTCACTTTAATATTCTATATTGATTATAAATAGCTTTGAAATATTTTTTTGTTGAAAATTATACCACATATAAAAATGATGATACAAGTAAATTCAGTATTCAGTTAAAATTACGATTGTTATATTTTGATTTACAATAAAAAGAAAGATATGATTTTGTTAAAAACCAATATGCTGTAAATGTTGCTATTTCTATTATAGCTCTGTTGTTAGTTTAGTATTAATTATATTGCCACAGATTTTTTTTATCTATAAATTTATACATTAATATGTATTAATCAAGATAAATTTGGAGATGCACTGATTAACTTTAATAAACAAATTTGATGTTTATAAACATCTAGTTTTATTATAACTGTTAGATAGTTAATCAAGATTAAAAGTCAATTTTCATTATATTTAATGCATTGTGATAGACTTATCTTTGTTGATGATATTTTGTTGTTTTCGAATTCACACAATTTAATGAACAACAAAATTCTCAACAATTTTGTTTTCTTGGTGGATATTTTTCATTGATGATATTGATTGTTAACTTTTTAAATATAATGTTTGACATTTTATAAGTTAATTTACTTAACATATAAATATCAATTTATCTAAAAAAATATTAACTAATTATAAATATTTTTTATTTTTTAAAAAAATTTATAATATAATAGTCTATGGTTTAAAAAATACATTAAAAAAATGAGCATGTACAATTTAAAATAGTACATTTGAATCAAATGTTTTTTATTATAGTTAATTTATTTAAGATATTAATTGGCGGGTCTTTGGAATAATAAACCAATCTTTAAGGTAAATTGATAATTTAATATTAAAAGATAAATTAGTAATTATTTTGGGTGTTTGGTTTATTCATTAAGTATAAATAATCTTGCATCATATTTATTTATTAAATTATTTAAACTTTCAATCCATCACACTGATATGTTATTTAACACTCATTGTAAATATTTGACAGTATTTTTTGGTTAAAAGTTTGTCATTTTGTGAAAAATAAATTTAAAACGTTTTTAATTTATCATTATATCTATTTAATAGGTGTCAAAACAGATCTTTTCAAAAGTCAAGAAAATACTCCAGTTAAAGAAGATATGTCTAAAAACTTTGATGCTTTGCAGGTAACAGTTAAATTAGTTACAAAGAGTAAACTTTGTTGTTATGAATGTAATTAATATATATTTATGAATTTAATTTACGATTTAGTCACAAAGCATAGATAATGATAATAAGCCTATAGATCCAGCTATCCTTGAACATATACAAGCTATTCAGTCATTGCTAAAAAAGCAACCAGGTCAATTATCTACATCACCTCAAGTAAAAAAATCTGATGGGGTAATTATTTTACTTAAACAATGGTTTTTCAATATTATGCTTATAAATATTTAATAAGAAATGCCATTTTAAACATAATTTATTTTAGGTAAAATTATTTGATAAAAAAATTCTTGATTATGATTATGGTGATGATGAAGAAGAAATGCTTAATCAATCTCCTGAGTTTCAACAACATCAGAATCAAAATACTGCCATCGAAGGACTTGACAGGTTTGTTTTATTTTAATTAAAATTTCAAATAAGATATGCCAATATATAAGAGCAGATTAATTATACTGCTATCAAATATTTGAGAAACTCAATTGTGACTTTTAAATATTAAAAACTACAAACCATGAAATTAATATTTAAAGCTTAATAGTTATTTAGGGCATTGGTATAGAAAATATGTATAATTTATAAATGATATTTCATATTGTTTAGAAAATATACATTCAAAAAAAGTACTTTTGATTATGTTTTACTAATGGTATATGTAATTAAATATCTAAAAATTGGTTTACATTTATTCACTTTATTTATTTACCATTTTTAAATTGTAGCAAAATATTCCACAATTTTAAGATACTATATAGCTACTGTAGATTATTTCAGAATTTGAAACCTACTATTACATTAAGACAAGAGACTTATACGCTTCAAAGGTTTGTATTCTAAAATTTTCTGTGAGAATCAATTTTTTTTTTTTTTAAGGTATTATATTATGTTGTATAAATATATGTATAAAAAAAACCACATGTTACAAAATAGGTTTTATTTAATTTAAATATGAATGTGTTGTCTTCTATGAAGTTTTAATATTTTTGTTGGATTTGTTGCTTTTTAATGATGATATTTCAAATAATGTATATTTTTTACTATCATTAAAATATTAAGGAATTGTGTTATGAAAATTAAATAAAAAGCATGTAAATGTTTTAATATTTTACTAGGCAAATTTTTATTTTAGGTACTTGTTCAACATCAATTTTTTAAATTTATATTTGAATTAAAATATAATTAAATATATATTCAAGTATCTACCAAAAATATATTGAATTGGTTATTTTTGAAATATTACAATTTAAAAAACATACCATATTTGCAGTTTGGTAATATTTACAGGATTATTTAATTTCATAATTTGAAAATTAGCTTTATGATATTTCATTAAGATCTTGATATTTATGTTTCTTATTAATTGTTATGCGCATACTTCGTGTTTGGATTGCATGAATTTTAAAAACTAATTGATAAAAAATGTTTCCATGAATTGGTTGATTATTATCCACTTGGGAGAAACTCAATGAAATAAATTGGTAATTTTTTAGATTTAAAATTAATTATTATTAATTATTTATGAGCATTAACTTTTAACTCATTTTTGTTATATTTATTATTGTATTATTGTTAAATAAATCAATATATTTAGACATTGTCAATAATTTAAATAAACATTTTTAATTATCAATAAGTAATTGAATTTCTTTGATTAGATAAATATTTTCAAGAATAGCATTAAATTCTAAAAAGAGTAATAAAATTGGTTATTATTGAATAATTTGTATAATATATAATTTATTCAATATACAGATTATATTATATTATATATATTTTTATCAAATGGTAGTCTTTTGGTATCATAATTTTAAAATTCATATTGATTTACATTTGTAAATTTATAAGATTTTTAATGAATATTATATACTTATTTTATCAAATCATCCAATTTTCAATAGGAAATTAGTGGCAATTATTCATTTGCATTTTCGATTTTGAACTGAATTCAGGTTTTTAGAGATATTTTCTATTGTTTTGTATTTTTTAAATTCAGCCTATTGAGTAACCCAGAAGTTCTGCGCACATTGCGCAATGTCGAAGGGCTAATGTCCACACAGTCTAAACAGCTGGCAGAGTTGGACAAGATTAAAGAAATGAGAAAAGAAGCGGAGTTCGACAAGCATCTTGCTCAGACTGTTCAGGTAAGATTACCAACAATAGTACATGTGTAGCTTTAGCCTATTATTATTAAGCTATTCTTTATGAAATTCAAAGAAACAATTTGTCAGTCCAAACACGAGTCCCTGTGCCTACTTTTGTTTAGTTGTTCCTCAAAAAAAAAAAAAAAAATTTCAGCGTTAACGAGACATCGAAAGGTAGGTTTATATAATGAACGAGTGATCCAGAGTCCGAGCAAATATTTCCAGCTCAGTAAGTACTTAGATTTAAGTTTTGATTCTACTAGATAATTATTTTGTTAATGATACATCATTTTAAATTATTTAAACTAATTATTTCAAGTATATAATTAAATAGAAAATTTTTATTTCAGAATCTACCATTTGCTTCAGAATGTGAATTAAAACCAGCTCCTATGGTTTCCCAAACTGTTAATATGTCAAATCCTTATGCTAATCAGTTGTATAATACACAAAATATGTACCAACAGCAACAACCTTTAATGACATTAGAAGCTCACCATAAACCTTTATCCCAAATAATGTATGTGACAGTTAAATTATTAACGCTATTTTTATTAGTTTATTACTGTAATATGTAAGATATAATTTTTAAATAATTTATAATAATTATGTAGCTCTTATGATGATCCAAATCAGTCTAAACCAGAAGTGATTGATTTAGATCACATAGCATCACCTCCTCATAATAAACGAGATTCAAGACGAGATGGTTATTCATCAAGTTCATCTCGAAAAAGATCTCCAAGGAAAAGTAGTCGTGAACGTCAACGTGAACGAGAAAAAGATCGCGAAAGAGATAGGGAGAGAAGAAAGAAATATTTACCTCCATTCAAAAAGAATCATTTAGCTGGTAGATAAATTATTTTTTAATTATAATATTTAATTTAATTTAATTTTAATCCCATTTATAGTTGTGAGCACTACTCTTTGGGTCGGTCATCTATCGAAACTCATTCACCAAGATGATTTATATGGATTATTTCAACCAATTGGTGATATTGTTTCATTAAATTTAATATCTCCTAGAGGGTGTGCCTTTTTGTGTATGAATCGAAGGCAAGATGCTGCTCGTATAATGAGTAAATATCAAGGGGAAAGATTACAAGGAAAACCCATGACGGTAATAATTGTTAATATGTATATGTATATTTATAAGTGTGTTTTTTTTATATAAAAGTATTAAATTTATTAAAACTGATATAATTGTTTTTTCAATACATTGGGAAAATTATTAATGTTTGAAAGTTATTAAGAAATCATGAATTATTTTTATGAACTTAACAAAATACATAATGAAATTATAAATGTTAATAAAGTGATCATAAGTAATCATTAAGTGATTTATAGATTCTGAGTGAAACAAGAAAGATATTTCTTACTTATTGATTTTACTTTGATGTAGGTTTTTTTTTTGTTTTTGTGTTTGTGTATACAATTTTGAACAGAAAAATTGCTCTGATTTACCATAGTACATTTTTAATAGAAAATGTTATTTAGTTGGTACTTAAAAAAAGGTTATTTTAAAAATTTTCCAATATTTTTCTTAATAATTATGAAAAACTGATGTAAAAATAAAAATATACAGCAAAATTTACAGCAGACTAGTTTTTAATAAAATCAAATTTTCAGTACGTGTACTATGATAGTGGTCTCAAACACGCGGCCTGCGATTAATATTTATTCAAAAATCTTGATTTTTTTTTTTTTTTATAAAATATTTTATATTTTGACAGTCTGGTACAAAATAAGAGATGTCAAGTTCCAAGTACTGCTTAAAATTAAAAATAAATAATAATAATTATTATTATTATTATTAAAAAAAAAATTGATATACAGTACAATATCAATTTTTTCATAATTATAATCAATAAATGAAATACATTTTGTCTTAATTTATTTTGTTTATTTTAGATTTAATATTAAAATGAGTAAAAAAAAAAAGATGTTTTCCCGTGAATCTTAGTTGTAAACATATAGCTCATTGGTAATTTGAGTTTGAGACCATTGTATTATGTCATGTATTGATATTAACCTAACTTAACTTTTTATTTTGCTTTTTGTCTCTTCAGTATCCTGAATCTATTAGCCATTTACTAAATTAATAAAAGATTATTATGTTCATTTATTTTTTTTAGATTGCTTGGGCTCCTGGTCAAGCAATGAAAGACAAAGAATGGAAAGATTATTGGGAAATTGATGATGGTGTTTCATACATACCATGGGAAAAATTAAACAAAGAAATAGATTATGATGAATTGGAAATTGGAGGGATGTTAGATGAAGATACAATGCCTGAATGGTTAAAAAGTAAGTGATATGTAAATATAATACAATCTTTGTTTAAAACTGACATTTTTGTATGATCAATTTTAACAAATAATTTTAATTTATTTAATATCTAGTCTAATATTTAATGTTTTATAGTGGTTACTTCATAGTTTTTGTTAAATCAGTTAAATTATTAAATTCCAATTTTTGTGAAACCCTGAATAATTCAGTTGTTGATAAAAGTAATTTTGAACTATACATTTTATACTCTTTGTTTTAAGACTAAATTTATTATAAACTATAAAATTGACTATATAATTTGGTACATAATTTTGGATTGTTAAAGTTGAAATACTCAATATATATTTGACATCACAATAATCTTGCAAATTAAATTTATGTATATATGTGACCAACGTAACCAAAGACCCGCACTTAAAACAATTAGTAATAGTATCATACTGGGTTTTTCTCTTTTAGCTCATTTAAAAATGTTGCGTACTTCTAAGAAAAATGAAAAAAAAGAAGAAGAAAAGTTAACTGAAGGAAATCAACAACCATTAACTGCATCTAATTTTTTTGATACACAAGGTGTGCAGTCACCTAGTGTTCAAATGCAAATGTCTCCAGCACAGAACAGTCAGCCTAATCAAATTAATTTCAATTTGCCACAGACAATGAGTATGCCTAATCCATTTGGAATCAACCCTAGTATGTTTACATTTTATACTTATTTTTGAATATTTTAAAATGCATTATATAAATATTATTTTCAGGACTAATTAATCCAATGATGAACCCAATAATGCCGGGCACCATGGCACCTATGAGTATGGGTCATCCTTCTATGATGATGATGAATAGAATGCCATCACCCTTTGGACCTCCACGTTAGTTATTAAAATTAATATTACTGAATATTTTTTTAATGACCATTATATTTTAGCAAATATGGCTATGATGGGAAATCCACAACAAATGACAATAACTAGTGATGCACCAAAATCACTAGGTGTTCCCACCGATATGATGATGTCTTTTCCTTTCGGAATAAATTTACCATCACAAGGTCAGCTCACTAAAAATTATTTCAATAAATTTAAATTGCTATATTTCATTGGGTTTTTTTTTTTTTTTTTAATGTTATTTTTTATTCTAGCTACTGCAATTTCTTCTGCTCAAACAATGATGGGAATGAATCCATCTACTGTAACATCTGGAACAAGTACTGCGCCTACTTTATCACATACAAATCAAAAGGATAATCTCATTGCAACAAATCCTCCAAATCAATTAGATCCATCAACTATTATGCAATTTAATTTACCTCCTCCTCCAACACTTCCAAATCTGTCTAATTTTTCACAAAATACTAATAGTTCTAATTTAGGAAATGAAAAGTATGATCCTAATACATTAGGGAACTCTGATCAGGAAGAGTCCAAAGACACTGATAGAAATAATGATAGAGAGGACCGAAATCGTGGACGGGATAATAGAAATCGTAGTCGTGACAGCAGAGAAAGAATTGATAGATTCAAAGATCGTGAAAATAAAAATGATCGTGGTCAAAGAGATGATTTGTCCCAAAGACTAGATCCAAGAAATCGTCTCAAAGGACCTGAACAAAGGGAAAGGAAGTCATCACGCTGGGGAGATAAGGTTAGTGAAGAAGTAAACAGTCAGAATAATGTTGGTCGTCTGTCTGTAAAGGAAGGATTGAGTATGGCACAGGCTCCTAATTTAGCACAAATTGATAATGTAAAAGATATTTTAATTCAAAATAATTCTCTGCACCAAATTCTTGAACATGTAATTCAAGATAACATGGGTAATCCACCATTTAAATCTCCTGGTATGTTTGGGCCAAATGGACCACTTCCAAACCAAATGTTCAATATGCCACCTCAAAGTTTTCAGCAAGGATTAGGACCAGGTAGATTAATAATTATTTAAATTTTTTTATTCTTTATTTGTTTGATTACTTTATATTTTGTTAAGATGGTCCAAGACCACCTTTGTTGGACAATGGAAATCTGAGAGGAAGAGGAGGATGGAATCGTGGAGGCCGTGGAGGTTTTAGAGGACGTAGTGGATACAACAATGGACCGAACTGGGATAATAATAATGTTCCTAATTGGGATAATAGCAGTGGACCTAATTGGGATAGTAATGCTCCTCCTCCAATTTGGCAAAATCAAAGTATAAATAGAGGAGGAATGATGGGAAGAGGTAATTTGAGACCACCATTAATGCAAAATGCAATGGGTCGTGGCCGAGGTACTAAGTACTAAATGAATGCATTTATTTTGTTAATATAATTTAATTCTTTATATATATTTTGTATGTGTTTTAGATAATTGGATGGACAATAATTCATCTGTTGGCAGAGGTGGTCGTGATTCAGATAATTGGGGTAATCGTGGTGGTGGAAGAGATATAGATAAATGGGGAGGTCGTGGTGGTAACCGCGATTCTGATGGATGGGGTGGTCGTGGTTCTAGACTTTCGCCATGGAGAGGTAATGGAAATCGACGACGGAATGATGACTGGGAAAATCCTAATCAAAAACGTTGGAGACGTGAAGAAAACTCTGAATATGATGAACAACAAAAAATATGGAAACGTGGAGCAGTGAATGATGAAGAAGAATGGCAAAATAATAAACAGGGATCACTGTGGTCAGCTGGCAAGAAAGATGAAGGAAATTATTCGAAATTCAAACCTCGCGAGAATAATGAAGACCGCCCTAGAAAGCCAAGTAAATGGGGTGATAGAGATTCTGATGATATTGTAAAAGAAGACCGATGGAACAGAAAATCTATATCTAAAGATGAATCTACCATAGACGAAGGTCCACATCAAACAAGTGCTCCAATGGACCTGGATAACTATGAAGGTGATTCTGTAGATAATATAGAACAATTACATGGAGACAAAGAACAAGAAAATTCATGCCAAAACCAAGATACTAGACAGCATGATGAATTTGAAAAAGAAGAGGAACAAAAAATAGAACCTCATTATGAATCTGGTAGTTTTAGTGATGTGGTGTTAATACATGATCAAGAAAGTGTTCAACAAAATGTTGATGAAAAAAATAATGTAGAACAAATAGAACATCAAGATTATCAAGATGGTTTCAGTAATAATTTGGAACAATTACCTCCACACAATAATATGGAAGAAATGCAACAGAATTCAGAAAGTCAACTCCAAAATGTGCAAGATAATGACTATCAAAAAAATACTCTTGATATTGATTCTAAACATGATTATGATCAAATGAGCCAAAATTATAGAGAACAAAATCAACAATTTGAAACTGAATGTAATAATACAACATATAATATTAAATGTCAAAATTATAACCAACCATATGATGAAGAATCATCGCAAAATTTAAATCGTCAAGAACAATCAGTTGACAATTTTGTGTCACAAACTAGTAATGAAACTGATGAAAGAAAGTACATAGAAGAAAAATCTCTAAATAACCTTTATTTTAATACAGATAATAAGTTGCCTTTAAATGAACCTTTTGAGATGGAACAACAAAACAATGACAATCTTCCTTCTGAAGAAATAGGAATTGCTTCAGCAGATGGTAATGAAGTGTCAGAAATTAATACAGTAGAATCTAATCAAAATTAAACCACATTGTACCTTTTTATTTGAGTTAACTATTATATATTCCATTTCATTGCGATCCTCTGAAAGACCTCATGGTTAATTTAAATATTGGGCCTCTCATTTTATGGAACATTTTTTACTTATCATTGAAGAATATAGAATATATTAATAATAAATAAAAATTTAATAAACGTTTATAAAAAGTGTTTAGTTGAATAATTCCAAAGCTAAAACCCCAATATTATTGTTAATTAAAAGGAAATATATTCATAGTATTATGAATGAAAGAGAGAGATTTTGCAATTACCTTATCATAAGTACCTGTTTGTTTTTCTTCTATATATGTTAAATATAACAAATTACCTAGTTTAAATTAAGTGGTTAAGATATATTGTAAATAACTTACAGTAATATTTTTCATTTTATTATGCTATATTCACTAAACACTTTTTTTATCTAAATTTGAACTTATTTTTGATTCTTCGTTAATTTGAAATTTGAATCCTTAATAAAAATTATATTATCACTTTAACTAGAGTCAAAAGTATTATTAATATTATAGGTGACAGAAATATTTCTCATGTTTTTATTGCGATGAAAGTAATACAATACTTTTAAAATACTAGTGTGTAAAAATATTTCTTTAATTTTGTAACTATTTTAGAATTGTTTAAAAAAACTGTAAAAAAATTAACATTTCATTTAAAAATGTATATATATATATATATATTTCTGCATATGAAATTTTCTTAAAGTGGATGTTTTCTGTTATTTATTTACATTTATTTATGTATATTTATGATTTTATTTAATATTTTATTTACAATCTAAAAATAAAAAATGTTTATCTAAACCATCTAAATTTAATTTTCATGTATATATATATGGTATGTATATATATATTAAAAGTTATAATGTATTTAAGTGTTCTCTTTATTATACCTTTTGTATGCTAACAATAGGTAGGTATAAATATGTGGCCACTCTAGTTTTAAATCCCAGTGACATTAGCCCCTGATTATTATAGTTAATTAGTTAAACAAACAAACTAAACGTTTGGTCGAAAAATGTTGAAATTTTTTAATCTGGAGTCTTGGGATGCATATAAGAGATACTATATGAAGTGTCAACATGTAGGTACCTAGTTGAAGAATTCATATTTCATGATGGTTATTACATACATTGATACTTATTACAAGTTTATTGTAAAATTATGGGGCTTGATGGTTCATAAAGAAAAACCTCTTTCTTTAATATTCTTTCAAAACAAAAAATTTATAATTATAATCATGGCAATTTTCAAAGATTCAAGACGAATCTATTAATACTAATTTTAAAAATCTATGTTAAAACTAAAAAAAAGATTACCGAGCTTGAAAAAGTAAATTAATTCTCCACAAAGACTTTATTATGAAAGTATTTTCGGGTGGAACAAAATGATGAATAATAAATATAAATATCAGAAATTTTGTTTAATCAATTTTGTAAATTTAAAAAATAAATCTAAACAAAAAATTAATAAAATTTGAAATGAAAACCTTTGAATCTGAAAATATTTACAGCCGGAGGTGGAACTAGGGATTTTTACGCACGGAAAAAAAAATTACGCTCTTCATACATCAATAATCAAATACTCTTCTCGAGAATATTTATTAATAATTAATATACATTTATACTTATTGAATTTTAACCTAATAACAGTATTTAACAAAGTTAAAAATAATCTACATGTTATTTTAAATTTTGGTAGGAGGGCTGTAGCCCCCCAAATTTTTCATCCTAGTTGCGCCTATGCCTGTCTTCCACCCCTAGTTACAGCATCTCTGAATGAACTAAAATGAGAAATCTTTCTAAAATTCTCTCAAATTAGAAAAATCTTAAAATAAATATCATTCATTATATTCATAGATTCACAGCGAATCTAAAGATATCATTTGAATTTTTTAAGTTTGCTTTTGATCAAATTTTTTATATTTTGAAATTTTGCACTAAATATATCAAAAAATGAATTATTGTTGATTTTCAGGAAACAAAATTAAAAAAGAAGGGAAACAATCTAAAGTAGACTTTATGACAATTCTGTTCAAATTCTTTATTTTACGAATTGATCAATTGGTACATTGGGAATAAAAAATGCTTAAATCCTCATATTATGTATGTGATAGAAAATCATGGCTTGCAATCTCCTTAATTAAATAATAGTAACACTAAGAAATCCAAAAAGTCTCAATAAAATGTTACAAAAATAATATAAAAAGTAAAAATTATATAGGTATATTGTTTACAATTATCAGTATGATTAACATATTGGTCATATTCTAAGTAACATTACAATTTGTACCTTTGTCATAATTAAATATAAATGTACATAAAAGCTTGTAAGCAGGAAATACTGGTATGCCCATCAATATATGATGTCTATGTAACAATATATTTTATTGTAAGGGTACATGTAAATGTACACTAAAATAATAGCTTCTTGATGAATACTGAATATTGTGAATGTACTAATTATGAAGGACATCAATCATTTATTACAATTAACCTTTATTTAACAATTACCTAACCATTAATCATAAATATGTTTTTGGATATTTTCAAGACAACAGGTGCAGCGTCCTATGATGTCAAACAAACCATATAAAAGAGGGACAAAAATGATTTTATTATAAAAATTCATAATTTTAAATTAACCGGTATCTGATGCTTCATAATGTCACCTCTCAAATATAAATTATAATTCATATTTAGTTATAATTTAAGTTGAAATTATTTAAATTCAAAATGTTTCATCTAATTATTATTGTTCTAGTAATTTTAGAATAATAATATACTTGTAAGTAAAAATTTTTTATCATTCTATATTAATTAGTAGGGTAATAATACAATCTTTTAACCATTTGCTTATATTTCTTAACTTTAATCTCATTTAAAAATTCATGAAATTCGCACTCATTCTAACTGTAATGATAAATAATATAAAATTTTTTTGATCTGATATAATGCTTTTCAATGCTATAAATTGGTATGATTGGAGAATTATGGCACATTGTTGTCATGCTCCATGGCATCAGGCCATTCCCGTTCATTCCTATATAAGGGCATTAAACAATAGTCCTGTTTTCTCTGGTTCTGAAATGAGAAAATTTGATTCTTATGCAACTATCGAAGAGCTATTGAAACCGATTAAGAATCATTATTAACTAGTTATAATATTTACCAATAATTTTATTTTTAGATAAATACTTATAGTTAACATTTCACAGCATTATTCACATTTTGTTTTGAACATTTCATAAATAAAATAAAACATGTACATGATTTATTCAAATTATCTAGATAAATTAATAGTCAAATAATTTATAACTAGGGAGGCATAACTTTAGGAATAGGCATAGAAGCTGGCATTATACCATTTGTGCCATTAGTTTGGGCTTGTCCGATATTTGATGAATTTGATTTATTCATTGTATTCATATTTTGTTCATATGCCGTATGAATCATTTTAGTACGCCGTCTAGTATAATGTTGCCAAATTAATAATAACTGTTCATCAATGAATTTTGAACAAATAGCAGTAGCTATTTCTTTTCTAAATGGCTCATGCTGTAAGAGATCTAAAAAATACAAGCACATTGGATACCTGGAAAAATTAACAAACATAGGTGAGTATAATATTTAAAATACATTGAAGTTAATTCATTAATATGATATATTTAAAAAAATGTGTTTCTATATAACCATATTTTTCGGGACATTATTTACTTTTTATACTTAAATGGAAAGCAGTTACATTAAACACTTTTAGACAAATTTATATTTTTATTCCATAACTGTCTGGAAAAAGTACCTTTTAAAATTTATATTTCTATAAAATTGAATGATTGGTCTCATAATGTAAAAGATAATTTAATGATACTCCCTTATATTAAACTGTACATAAAAAATCTACTGATACATTTCAATCAGGGTATCGTGGACCAACTTGTATGTATGAGTAAATTAATAACAAACTAAATTCTATGATTAATTTAAAGCAATAAGTTTTAAATTATAAAATGAAAATGTTGTACAATTTTTAAATATTCATTAATTTATTGGTATAAATTATTTAAAATCAGTTTTTAAACAATGTAAAGGAATATATTTCCATGTATTCAATATACTGATTAATACAAGGTAGTAAAATTATCGATTTTAAGAAGAATAAATAACTTAATTTATAAATGCAAAAGTGTAAATAATTACTTGATAAATTTTGCATAATCTGGTTCTTTCCAATACAGTAAATATTTTAAGTAGTTAATAAACGACTGATCTTTGAAGTAGCCACGTTGAGCTAAAACTGAATAGTTTAATAATTAGAAAATATTTTATGGAAAAGAAAGTTTAAATTTTTTTTACAAAAACTTACAGTTCAAATAATTTGGATTTGCCAAGCATTGGACAAATTCAAGTTCAACTTGAAATCTTAATTTGTCATCGGTTTCTGGACCGCCTAATAAAAATAAGGATGAATAGTTACTAAAGTCAATAATTAAAATGTACTGCATTGTTTGGACTTATTAATGATTTAACTAGGTAGAGTATTCCTATTTTTCATTAATCATAATTGAGTAAACAATCAATCTAAATTTTGAAAAACTTGCTTGGATTAATTTATTAAAACTGTTAAATATTTATCATTGAATAATGTAATGTTCAAAATTACCTTTATTGGCCATATTGTTTATTTTATTTCAGTAAATTCTTCATTAAAATTGATACTATTTACAGAAGGTTCATGTTAACATGTACATTCTGAATTCAAATTAGACATCAAATAATGACATTATATATATAATATTAATAACTAAATCATTGTGAACATAAATATACGTACTTTTTAAAATTAAATAATCCAGAAATCACTAGATATCTGTTGACAAATTTAATGAATCACTTAACTATAAAAAAAAAGTACGATTTTGATACTGTGACTCACGTAGGTACCAGCTATCAACGATGAACAGTGGAAATATTGATCATTCAGTGTCGCCTCGTAAGGCGCGTATTGCTACATATTCCTTATACAATGAATGGTTAATCTGTTATGATAAGGATAACTTACATTTTTTTTTATAACACGAGTAATAAGAACTTAAAAATACATATCAATATTAAATTAAAATTGATAACTGTGCTTAAAAGTTGTATTAACAATACTGTTTAACGTTTAAGTAAATATTGCTACCACAGATCCGAAAATGAAAATAATGTTTGAGTTGTAATAAATGTAAAATCAAAAATAATCAACCTAATGTTTTATTTTATTTGGAATTATTATTATTACCATACATAGTATTAGAACTAAGTGTTAACATTTTTTAAATTAATTAATTTATAGTATACAATACAATGGTAGACAGTGCATTGACTGAAAAAGTACTGTTGGCCACTGGAGGATATGATCATACAATTAAGTTATGGCATGCAAACACTGGAGTTTGCAATAGGAGCTTGACACATTTAGATTCTGTATCCTTTAAAATGTTATTTAAAATATAACATTGTGTACAAAACCTGAATTTG
Organism: Sipha flava; assembly: GCF_003268045.1. Classification (NCBI taxonomy): domain Eukaryota; kingdom Metazoa; phylum Arthropoda; class Insecta; order Hemiptera; family Aphididae; genus Sipha; species Sipha flava. Next base: position 54,886 of record NW_020272821.1, read on the forward strand.
AAATTGTAAAAATGTATTTTATCAACAGTATTGAGTTCTAAGTCAAATTGAATTGTATTAATTTAAACATATTTTAAGTATAAAAAAAAAAAAACTGTTGTTCATTATGCATTAGGGACCATTACCTTTTGTTATATCATAATTCATAGGTATTGAAATAAGACAGGAGATAATATTATGGAATACAGCTTATGAATTAAAATTCTTTCATATTCCAAAGTATAAATGTGTATGATATATTCTAATCTATAACATATTTGATAATTTATAAGTATTAAAACATTTTTTGCCATTTAATTTCTTTAAATATGATGATGTGTTATTTATTCATGTATATTTCATATATAAAATAAGTATTCATTTTTTCCATAATTTCACTATTTTAAGTTAATTGTATTAGATTCCTTGACCTAAGTATTTAGCAAGTAAATGCATTAGAAATAACTCCTGACAGACAACTCTTAGCTGCTGCAGGTAATTTTGTCAACTTTATCTTATAATGCATATTTGCATATTCATACTTATAATATGTATGTAGGATTTCAACACATTCGTATGTATGATTTAAATTCAAGCAATCCAAATCCAATTTTAAATTATGAAGGGATTTCAAAAAACATAACTGGTGTTGGATTTCATGAAGATGGCAAATGGATGTTTACATGTGGAGAAGATTACTGTGCTCGTGTTTGGGATTTAAGGTAAAAATAATTTATTAAAACTATCAAATTAAATCTCATTATTCATTTAATCTAATAATAAATACTAATAATGTTAAATTTGACTTTATTGGTTGGCTATTATTAATATGATATAGATCTAGAAACTTGCAGTGTCAGCGTATATTTGAAACAAATGCACCTATTACTAGTATATGCCTTCATCCAAATCAAGGAGAGTTAATATTGGGTGATCAGTCTGGTTTACTTCATCTGTGGGATTTGAAAACTGATCATAATGAACAACTTGTAAGTGTAGTACATCATTTAAGTTCTGTAAATTTAATCTTCTTCCAGTTTATACTTTTCTTAAGCTTAGATACCTGAAGTTGATGCTTCCATACAATGTGTGGCTATTGACTCTAGTGCAAATTATGTTGCTTCTGTAAATAATAAAGGAAACTGTTACCTATGGAAGTTGAATGGAAATGGTACTAGACTCAGTCCAAAGCACAAAATGATTGCTCATAGAAAATATGCTCTTCATTGTAAATTTAGTCCAGATTCATCGTAAGTGTATATATAAATATATTAATTTGTTATCTCTGATTTAAGAAATATTGTTACTTTTATAGACTATTAGTAACATCTTCAGCAGATCAAACAGCTTGTATTTGGAAAACTAGTGATTTTTCTTTAAAACAAGAATTAAAAGATGAACACCAAAGATGGGTATGGGATACAGCTTTTAGTAATGACTCGGAGCATTTATTAACAGGTATATTATCTGCTATGAATAATGGTTATATTCAATATTAGAATAAAGACAGTTCATTTTTTTAATATACACAACATTTATAATACATTTTTTTTCAAAATAGTTTACAATAGTTCACTAACTTATGTTAACTTATTAACAATGCTACTAAGATAAATTAGTATATTTTTTTATAGCCATTTATGTATGAATATATTTTAATTAGTTGCTTAAGATCATTATTTTATGTGAACAGTAAAAATGAATATCAAATATTTATTAAATTAATATTTTCAAAATTTAATCAACATTTTAATATAATAATAAAATCTTGATTTTTGAACATATTATTTATGTATCTATATTCATTTAACATTATTTGGCAGTCAGTGTTGTGTTTTTAATATATAAATGTATCTAATCATATAATGGGTTCTATCTTATTAAATTTTGATTTACTTTTTTTTTTTTAAATACTTTAGCTTCATCAGATGGTATGGCCAGATTATGGAACATAGAGACTGGAAATATAGAACGAGAATATGAAGGACATCAAAAAGCACTTACAGCTTTGGCATTTTGTGATTCATTTAGTTAAAAATCATTAAGAAATAAAGTTGGAGAAACAAAGACATGCATTTGTACCTCCAAAACCAAATGCATTTTTTATTGCTATTCTTTTTTCTTGTTTCCATTCCATTGGTTTTTTGGTAACACAAATTAAACCTTTAGATTCATTACAAATATTATCTAGATTTGCTGTTGGTGGAATTAATCCTTCATAACAAGCAAGAATTGTGAAAATACTTTCTAAATTTCCTGCAGACCCTAATAAATGACCATGAGTACCTTTTGTTGATGAAACATGTACATTAATGCTATGTTCATCAAAAACTCTTTTGATTGCTGTTAACTCAATAGCATCTCCTATTGGAGTCGAGGTAGCATGTGCATTTACATACGTAATTTGTGTTTTATCTACATTTGCATCTAGTATAGCTCTAGTCATAGCTAGAAAAGCTCCTTGACCATTTTCTGATGGTGATGTTAAATGTGCAGCATCACCAGATAAGCCATAACCGAGAATTTCTCCATAAATATGAGCTTTTCTATTGAGTGCATGTTCTAATTCTTCTAGAACTACTATAGCAGATCCTTCACCCATTACAAAACCATCTCGATTCATATCGAATGGTCTTGATGCCAATTCTGGTGTTTCATTTTGGGTAGATAGTGCACGTAGTCTACAAAAAGAAGCGATTGTTAAAGGACTAATACATGATTCAGCAGCACCACAGATCATTGCTTTTGCTTGTTCGTACTGAATAAAACGAAAACCATCTCCGATAGCATGTGCTCCAGTAGCACAAGCAGTAGAAACAGCATGATTAGGCCCTTGTAAACCATACGCCATACTTATCTGTCCAGCTGCCATGTTGAGTAGAATTCGAGGAACAAAGTATGGGCTGACTTTACTGTAACTAGTTGCCAGTGATTCGGCTGTTTGACACACATCTTCTAAATCTACCATTCCTATTCCTACACTGACTCCAATATTTTCTTTATCAACTTTACATGAAAATATTTTAGAATCGTCAACCGCTTCTTGGGCAGCAATCAAAGCTAGACGAGTTGAAGGGGCCATTGTGCGTATTTTGCTCTTGGGCACCAATTCGGGTAGATCCAGTTCATCCAGAATTGCAGCGATTTTGGTAGGAATATTTTTGTAAAGGTCATAGTCTAGTTTTCTAACAAACGATTTGCCCAATAACACATTTTTCCAAGAAGTTAATTTATCGGCACCAGCAGGACAAACGACACCCATACCGGTTATTACCACTCTTTTTTTCATTATTTTATTTTGATATATATTCACTTGAAAACTATTAAGACAAATGAAAAATTTTAAACTCGCGAATTCTATTGAATGTTTTCAAATTTCATAATTGAATTTCAGGTTTCATCAGATTCTTGATAACAGATAAAGTGATGATAACAACTTGTTATCTGAATTTTGGACTTGGGTTAGTTCACCATTAACGTGATAGCGCGAGAAGAATTTTGAGAGCTCATACTATCCAACAAAAATGAAAATTAGTCCAATAGACAATAGCAAATTTTCCACTGATGAAAAAAATAGGAGAGACGATTTTTTTGTCTTATTATTTAACATGTTGAGTGCCGTGATCAATGAGATAAAATATTGATATTTTATTTGTTCATATCGACTGCTAATCGTATAATGGCATAACTAACAGATATTTTATTGTTGTTAATATAATTATTTATTAATAATTTAATCTCGGTATTAATACCACTACTTACAAAACGAGATGAAAGATGTAGAAGTGGTACAAAGTACAAACAGTTACGAGAAGAATGTGAAGAAAAAAAGAAAAAGGTTATTAAAAATAAACCAAACATTGAGACTCTTTTCACTGAGTCAAAATCGAAAATAGGTATAAAATTTCCGTATTTTTAGTAAGTACATAATTTAAGAATATCTCTATACATTTTAAGGAAATTTTAAGTTTTTATTATATTATCTGTGCACTTTTATATTTTATGCAGGTTAATAATTTTTTTTTTTAAATTTGTTAACCTATCTAATTTATTCCTCACGATATGTAATATTATCGGGCGTAACACTTTTCCATCAAAAGTGTATCTTTCCCTTTTCCACCAAATTATAGTTTAACCGATACTTGTTTCCACCAAATCAATTTCTATATCACCTACAAGCAAGCTCGGGCATTAACGATTATTCTCATGGTAAATTTTTTTTTAAATATCTATGTATATTTGCACTATTAGTATGTAAATGTTCATAAATTTCAATTTCTAGTTACGAGGTTTTTAAATTAAAATTTAACTGTATCACATGTACATTACAATCGTTTTTACAGCATGTTCAATTTACGCTACCAATGCTATTTTTAACAAAAAGTGAAATTTACAATATTTAAATTTACGAGAATTTGGCGTGTAGCTGTAATATACGTTTATTGTACAATAAACGTTTGCAATTATAAATAGTTGTTTCTTACTATAATGGAAGTTATAAAAATCCAGGTATTTCGATGAACATATTTTTCGTCTAAGAAAATTACTTAAAAATTGTCCATCTTCATATTTACCAGAAAATAGTATTACATAATGTCATACGGAAACTTAAAGTGGCAAATATTATGTACAAAATATTTTTGGTACTTATAGGTAATATTATTAGTAAAATATACCATATGAAGTGGAGTTGATGTATATTTGACCTATAGTAATATATAGTACAGACTTACTACAGTCATAGGTTATAGTAATAGTTATATTAATAGCTAGTGTTAAGGGCGAATGAAAATTATTTTCTCTTCCACAAAATACTTCTATTACCCTTAAGGGGTTTCATATATTATTGACGTGAAAAACGTACTTTGGTACTTAGAAGTTGCATTACGACTTATTTCCGTCTATTCTGAACATTCAGTTAAGTATTTCATTTTAACTAGAGAGTAGTTATTGTTTTTCAAAAGCACCTGAAAACACGAAAGAAAATATTTTATATTATTTTGCAGCTTTGTGTGCAAGAAGTATAAAAAAGTGTACCAATGAAGGTATTTCTGTAAAACAATTTTAGTTGTAAATAGTTAAAAAAATTTGGAAAAAATAAGCATTTTCTGCAGGTGTTTGGTGGGGATAAGAAAGTAAGATTAAGTTGAGTTTATGAGTAAAATATTTAAATTACATATTAAATTGTTGAACTTCTATTTCATATTGGGATACCACAAAAAAAAAGTATTATATAATAGACTATCGAGAATTCGTAGTAGCAAGGTTATTGATGTTTTAAAGTTGAACTGACCGTTACAAAACTTTCCATATTGTCATGTTATTATTCATATCAATTATAATATGAATAATATTCATATTTAATATTAATTAGCCGTTTCGCGTGTTCAAGATAAACCATTTTTTCCTATGCAGAATTTGTAAAAACCTCAGAAAAATTTCGGAAGGGGGAGTTACAACCCCCAAACCCTACCCCTAGTTGCACTACTGATTATTGTTATTATTATTACTATTAATATATGTATTATTTTTTTTATTTTTATTATGTAATATCTTATTATTTTAAATTATATTATATTATTGTTATATATAGAAATATATTGTGAATTAGATTTTTGTCCGTATTAATAATTTTTTTTTCCGGTTTTTCCTGCCTTGAAGACCATCCCGTATAACAAATTTCCCTCCATCTTATTTTATCTTCAGCTACTTCTCTATAGTTTGCTTCTGGGTCTACTGATTTGACTTCTCTCTTCACACAGTCTCCCCATCTGAGGCGTGATCTGCCTATTGGTCTTTTCCCTTCCGGGTTCTCTTTAATTACTGAATTTATCATTTTTGTCTTTTTTTCTTCAGGTGTGACCGGCCCACATAAATCTTATTTTTGCGACTTCTCTTGAAATGCTTGATCTTTGGAACATATTTAGAAGTTCCTCATTGGTTCAAATTCTGAATTTTCCTGTTCTTGAGTCGAGACAAGGTCCATAAATTCGTATTAGAATTTTTCTTTCAAATGTGTCAAATCTTCTTTCCTCTAGCTTTCTTAATTCCTTAATTGTTTCTGACCCATATAAGATGACGGGGCATATTAATATCATGTAAATTTAAATTTTTAAATTTAGAGATATCGATCTAGATTTTAGCAGAGTTCCCGTATCAAAATAACAGTTGTTTGCTAGTTGTATTATTTGTGAAATATCTACCTTTAACTAATTTTCCTGAGTTAAGAGGACACCTAAGTATTAGGTTGTGGTACTCTGTGGTAGATATGTCCATCTACATTCATACTTTCTCCATGTTGATACGTTCTGTCTCTTCTGTGGGGTTTCATATATTCTGTCTTTTCGTCATTTATTATAAGACGGACTTTACTAGCAGCATTTATTAGTTTCTTACATTGTATTTTTTATTATCTCAATATTGTCTCCTATGATGGCAATATCGTTGGCATATGCTAGCAGGCCTATTTTTGATTGTCGTAATGTTATATTTTCTGATATGTTCATATCTTCGAAAACCTTTTCTAGAACTAAGTTAAAATAGATCGGGGATATTGCATGCTCCTGTCTCAGACTAGTTGTTACTTTGAACGTTTGAGATGTAGAGTTCGCTATTTTTATTTATATTTCAGAATTTTCTATGGTTGTTTTAATTAGACTTATTAATTTTTTTGGTATATTGAACTCTTTTAATATATTAAATAGGCTTGGTCTATGTATAGAGTTTATATGTTTTCTTAAAATCAGCAAACAACGTATAAGCCCCCTTGACATACTCCCACATTTTTTGGAATATCTGTATAATAATAAATAAATAAATAAATATGCATATTTACTAAATATGTAGATTCGATTAAAAATCATTAAATGTAGGCCCGGATTTAGCCGAATTCAACCTCCCTATGTTAATGAAGAACAAGTGACTCAATATTAACATAAAAACAATGTATATAATTTAATCTCCCCCAATCCACAAGAAAATTGAATATACATCACTGTTTTTAATTGCATTCTTATTTTTTTTTCTAGCAAACTCACTTCTGTATGAACTATCTTCATGAACATTTAGTATTGCTAAACCGTTTAGTCTAGACATATGCCATTGAAGAGCACTGACATTTTTAATCTTCTCAAAGTCGATTAAAATGACCTTTCAGCGGTTGCAATAGAAACTGGAAGCTTAGCAAATATTTGTAAGAGGATTTTTACATTTGTAAAAAATTGTTCATTTAATTATTAATTCAATATTACACTATATACTATACATGACGGTATTTGATATCAAAGTAATTTATAATACTTAAAAAAAAGTTCAATTCGCTGAACGGTGGGTGCTTTAGCTTCTTATCACCTCCTACTCTTGAAGTATACCACTGATATAACCTATATTGGTTATGCGCAATTTATGTTTTTTTATGATATAAATTTATACTAAAATATTCAAACGCTTAAATAAAAACCATGCACCTTATATATAATATTAAAAATTATTGGTTTCATAATAATTTTTTTCAAAGTCTGGAAATATAATATTGGTTTATTGTATTTAAAATTAAATAAAAATTATTTAAATTTGTACTTTCAAAATTACTGAACGTTTAAATGCAGTTAAAAAAAAAATACAAAAAATAAATAATAATTGAATCATCTAGTTCGCTTTATTAGGAATAATTTTATTTCCTACTTATACTTAATAATTATTTATGTAATTTAGTTGCATAATTTACGAAGAAGTAAATCCATGATCATTATACTAAAATATTTCGTGTTACTTTGGATAGATTACCTTATAAGATAATAATATACATATCTTACATGTATCTACAACGTTTTGGAGTTTAATAAATACTATGACTAGTACTTATATAACGGAACTAGAAAACAAATAGAACATTTCATTTTAATACTTTATGTTCGAAAATGTTTTTATGATTATGTTGGTTTCAATATTTTGAAATTGTAAAAGTAGAAATAAATTTGTGTATGTGCATTTATAAATTCAAATGAAAGTATAACTATATACTATATTATACTATATGTATAGTATTGCAAACATAATTTAGAAACATGAAAAATAAATATGATCAATATGTTTTTTAATAAATGCATGTATTTGATCTTTTTATGATTAACATAGGGTGTTTATTGTTGGTTTTGTAATGCAGTTCAAGTTACTGATTTTTTTTTTTTATTGTATAAATATTCATTATTAGGGTTTTCATATTAATAATAGGGTTATTTTAAAACGATTAAAGAAGAATGATTTTATAAAGTTTTTTTTCGTTTGGAGCCGAATCGATTGTGCATTTTCTCGGTAAAATCATTTGACTTTAAAATTTAAGTCTGAAGTATTAATATTGTTAAGAAACTCGTATTATTAATCATACATATACTTATAATATTTATTAAATTAAATAACAACCGTTAATGGTTAACATAACACAAATAACAAACACATAAATATTCTATTATGTCTTACTAGTACGTATACTGAACAGCATGAACTGTATATATTTATACACCACAGGTAACATATTATTCTTAACGTTAATAACATAAAGTGGAATCAATGTATGATACATATTAAATTATTTCTACCTATTATAATCACAACAAACAAACAAAATAGGAAGTACTATATGTAGGCAATGTGTTATTTAAAATATTGAATGTGTTCATTGATAATATATAATAGACAAATCAATTTCACCTTATATTTTAAAATCATTATTTTAATGATAATTTATATATATTTTTAAAATGTACGATACAATTTAGTTTATAATAATTTTAAAATTTCAACTAGGTATAAATAATTTAAAATTAATTTTTTTTAAACCTCATTATATTTTTTCTTATAAGATTTGGTCCAATTTATTTAACACATAATATAGCATAACATTAAAATTTATGATTATTTTTAATTTTTATACACAGAACAAAATAAGTAAAAATGGAATGTATTTACAAATTAAAAAAAAAAAAAAAAATAACATTTAAAGGAACCATAATAGGTATGTAAAATTTTTAATAACTAATGCTGCTACAGGACGGTCACATAAAAACACTTAAAAGCTATAAATATGATTCAATCGTACAATTAAATAACACGGGTATGGTTTAATAGTACATATAGTTTAACATAATCTTGATGAACGTATTCTAATTAAATCTATGTTGTATATCATAATATAATAATGGATGTGATAATATCGATATTGAATAAAATCGCACACTAGTTGGTTTTATTACACTACTTACATATTTATAAGTATTTGTATTTATTCTGTACCTCCAAGGTTTTGAGAAAAATAATTTATTAATTTTATATATTATTTTGTACTTATATACTTTCGATAGTTAAATAAACATAAAGTTTTATTTATTTGTACACATTAGATGTTTGTTTTACTAGGTGAAATTTTTAGTTTTAAAATAACTTAACTCAATCCAATTAATTTGTAACACAATATATGAACATCAAAATCTATTAATTTTTTTTTTCTTATAAATATAATGAGTTAAAGTCTATGCTTAGAGTCATTATTATAACATGTTAAGAAGCATAAAATATTATGCTATTATGGTGTAATTATAAATGCGTTGAGTATTTAAATATTAGGTAAAATTGTTGTACAAAGAGGTAGTTTATAATCAACAGAATAGGGAAAATAACAAGTGAATATATACTGGCGTAGACTAAGGTAGAAAAATTGATTACGCGGACAAATTGGTGGGAGTTTCAGTTCTTTAATCCCAGTCTTCCATACATCACTATACGAATGGTGGACGTTGGCCAACCACTAATCACTAGGTGTAATATTTTTCTAAATATTTTTACTATTTTTATATGCATTGCAGATCGATCTATAAATGAGTACATTAATCATGCAATTTTCGCATATTACAATATAATGTAGAATCCTACGATGATCAGCCTTTAATTATATCTTATCTATACAACAGTAAAAAAAACACAATAATTCACTTAGGTATCTATTTATTGGTATACATTTGTAGGGAAATTGAAGTTAACGGAATAAAATTTGTATCATCAATATTTACTCTTTGCCTCAAAATCTTCTTAAACATAACTAAATTACTCATGATCAATGCAGCACGCTACTTACAAATCAATCTAAATGATCATTAACACAAGATTCACATATGTTAATCTAAAACATATTCTCAAAACAACACATACAGTTGTATTTTTTATAATATACTGAATCTCTATCTCCTCAGTCATTACATAATACTCATTATAGTAATTAGGTTTCTGAACAAAGATAATCATAAATTAAGTACAATTAAAGCCATATGGGTTTCGAATAGAGTTTGTTTAGCGAATGCATCAAAACCCGTACATATATACAGTAATTCGAACAATACAATATTACGAAAATTTAAATCAGCCAATCACTAGGGTACCATGAATAGTTAGTTAAGCTACCTCAATAACCCATGTACATCTATGTAAAATGTACAATCTTCTCAGATAATAATACTCCAAATGTGTCTGATAAATCTAAGACAACTAACTTTGTGTCGAAATAACTTTATAATCACTAACATTTTCTCATATTCTGTTTAGCAAATACTATATTTTTGGTAACTCTACTTAAAAACTAAAATAAAAATGTAAAACTGAAACTGAACTCTTATATATTAATTTATTGGTTCACTAATCTTAAATATTACGTATTAGTATTAATATTATTTCATTTCAAATTCTTTATTATAAAGTAATTTCAATTTTACTAACAACTCGTGTTTTTTTTTTATTTTTTTAATGATTTTTGAGGTGTAATTAAATTAACAGATTATAATATAGGTAACCTCATTATTTATTTGATTGTAATACATTGTGTATAATAAAAACTGATAAAAATACATGTTTTTTGAGCATTATAAATTTAATATTATAGTTAAATATATGAAAATTTATTTAATTAGTCGTACAACATTTAGAGGAAAAGTTTTATTTTATAAATTTTTATAAAATGATTTTATTTGAATAGAAATTATAACTAAGTCCATACAATTAAAGAAATGTTAATCATATAATGATTAACATATAACAGTTATATTTATAAATTTCGTCAAATATTTATAAATATATATATGTTACTGTAAGTATTGAACTCAGTCATTTTATGAAATAACTAGGTATTTCATGAATTACCTGTGAATGTTAGTGAAATTATGAAACAATACATGACAATTATACTTTATTTAGTTATTTTATAGTATATCTCTTTAGTCTAAATAATTTTAGTTTGATTTCCGTTTAAATATAGAATACAATTAAATTTAAAATATATTATAGTATTTTATTTATTTTAAGCTGAATTAATTATGATTACATTATTTATTTGTACATTAAATGGCTATTGTGGCATTTATAGTTGTACAGTAAATTGTTTTTTGTTTTTTTTTTTTGCAAACACACCACTTTGTATCACATTTTTGGTACCAGTTTACATAAAAAAACCCTGACCAGTTCTCAGTGACTATGCAGTTACCGCAGATCTTAATGTAATACCTACATTTGGAACAAATAAAATAACGGTAGTATTGTAAATATTTTGTAAAATTTGACATATTAACGAAGTGAGCCCCGGAAATGTATAGAATAACTAATTAAAGTATAAATTATATACATTACTTACTTATAGTTATTTCATAAACTAACTGATTCAATACTTTAACTGTAACATATATTAAGTTCCGTTAGCTCAAACTCTAGAACTTGAAATTATCGATACTTGTTTGCTTGAATAAAATATGAGACTCTTTGCAATATAAAAAAAGCATTTTAATAAATTAAGTTTGAGTTTCAGTTTTTTTTATCTTTCTGTTAAATTTGATTGTGAAGGTCCTCATAATATTTTTTTACCAAACGCAAAAAGTAAAAATACGTAATATATATATATATAAGTAAATATACTATCGCATGTGAATATTATATTAATTTAATACAGTTTAATTATTTTTTATACTATGATTCTCAGCATATAATATTTTAGAATTAATTATATTAGTAGAACGAACGGGGACACTGATCAACAATTATACATACTGCGTTTTCTAATTAATTAATTCTATTTCTATTTCTGTAGAAGTTAGAATTTCAAACAGTCATATTAAGTTTGTAAAATAAAATTATATTTGAACATTGAAAAAATATTTAAGTATGATAGACAAATGTAATTTATGTGTTGATACAAAATATTCATAAAATTTACAGTTAAAAACATTATGAATCGTTCATTATTTTTGATGTTTTTTGTATGAATATATTCTTATTTTAATAATCTAATAGTATTCATATTAAGAGCAGGTACAGAATAAGGAGAGAATTTAGATATTTTTTAAGTGAATATAATATATTTTTATAGTAAATATAAATATAATTCCAGCGTCATTCATTATTAAAAATAAGTATGGTTTTAAGGTTTGAATTCAGAACAAGAGTTATTAAAAATAAATTTTTTCATTGGGTTATTTATAAATTTAAAACGTAGACATCTAAATATTTTGTAAATATGAATTTGGATGGTAAAGTTAAATCGTAAAGTGAATAGTTCATGATATAAAAGTGAAAAAATTAAAAATAAAAGTGTGACAGTCTGATTTTATATTAAACTTTTTATATTTGTAAAAATAGGTCATGGAATATAAAATAAATTACAAAATGTAGAGTTTTTTTTCTGTATTAAATATTTACTATTAAGTATCTTATAATAAAAAAATCGTTATATTTTTGAATAAATTAGGAATTTAGGCTTGGATCATTACTTCAATTTGTATTAAAAAATAAAATAACATAATAGACGTTTTGTTATTGTTATGTTTCTAAAAAAGTATGTTTTTTTCAATAGATTTTTCACATTTCATACATAACTTCTAGTGTATCAGCTAAAAAATACACAATATAGACAAAAACATCAATTGACGAGAAGATCGACGGTGAAAAGTGAAAAATAAATATTAATACGACCATTTATTGCGTGTATACAAGAGATTCGGGGATGTCAGATTGTTGTTTTTTTTTTTTTTTACATAAATGGACTTAATAGAGTAGGTAATATATACACGTTAACCGTAATTGTAAGTAAGTTTATTTATCATAATAGCTTGATATATATATATATATATAAATTTATGAATATTAAAAACAAACAGCAATATTACGAGGTAAGTTTCATCCACCCTACCACAATGCGTTTACGTTGAACACTTGTTGTTGCCTCCTAACCACCGTATATCGTATACAAATCATTTATACGCCATTGGTATAACTGTTTAAATGGAAATTCGATGTAAGCTGATTAGAGGCGTTGATGCGTGGTAGGTAAGTGGCATACTATCGTTTCGAATGTAGAGCAATCGGATTGTGAACGTCCAACTATAACGTAATTGCAGAGGGATTAAAAAGATCAAAGATCGGAGAGATCATGATGTTACACGGATGTTAACATTCGTAGGGTTATACGTCATACATGGAAACTAGATTTTGCCGAGCTCGTGGTACAGTTTTTAAAGTAATTTTGACAAAAAACGATGATGTACAAATGTTGTTATTTATTTCGGGCCACTAATTGAAAAACTATGATGTTAGCTGCCCTCTAGTGTGTGTGGAAAGAAAAGTTTCTTCGACGGGTGGACATTGTACGCTTGTACACTACAGAGCTACAAGTGATCATGCAGTTAGGTTCGTAACGTTCACTAAGGTTCTTGCGGGTTATGGGATTGACGGTTAGAGTTCCCGTTGCCCTCGCGTCCAGGAGCGTATTTTAGCGGTGTGGTGAAGGGGCGATCACCCCCTTTGAACTCGTATTTTAGGAATCGATAATATGTGAGATACACATTTCAAATTTTTCAAATCAAATTACGTGTGGCTGTGAATACTGAAATGGGCTTTTTGTCGGGTCCATACTTAGTGAAAAATCAAATAAAACACAAGCTTAACTTTCAAAACACAGACAGATGTTAAAAAAGAACTACACAAAAGTCGATTCTAAGCGGATCCATCATTAGATTAAAAAAAAAAAAAACCACAAATATTAAGGATTCATTAGATTTAAATATTACCAACAGTTTTACTAATAAATGTTGAGCCTGAATTAAAGAAAACATTTGAGTCGTCCACCCTCCACCCCTTAGAAGTAATTCTAAATACGCCCCTGCTCGCGTCCAAATGTTTATCTTTTCAAACGGGACGCGATATCTCACTGGCATTATAACGTTTACCCTGGGCGGTGTAATTGATACGCGCACACACACGCGCACACACGCACGCACGCACACACACACACACACACACACACGCGCGCGCGTACACACATACATTTATTATACAGTATATACTTGTACGTTTAACATATTAAAACGGTTGATAATTGTTTGCACGTTTTTTACGCATTTATTTTTTACAATACGTTTTGTTCTGTGCGACATCCGTTCCCGCCGCCACCGCCGCCGCCGCCGCCGCCGTTGTTCTGAAGCAACGCTATGGTCGCCGGGTTCATGTAGTGCACCTCGGACACGTTGCTGTTGTACACCTGCTGGCCGAACGCGGCGGTCGGCGTGGCCGTGTCGTTGCGCGACTGCTCGTACCGGCGGCGCAGGCACGGCGGACACCACGGCGGCGACCTGGGCCAGCAGCTCTGCAACGTCTTCTGGAACGCCACGCGGAACTCGCGGTTGAAGTACGCGTAGATGAGCGGGTTCAGCGCCGAGTTGAAGTAACCCACCCAGAACACGAGCACCGTGATCCACCGGGGCATCCACGAGGCGCCGTCCATCAGCGAGCTCATCATGTACCTGCCGAGCACAAGACGCACCGGTTTAATAAATTTTAGGCCGTGTTCGGGCCGCAGATAGTGTTCACGGTAAATGTGAACAACCAATTGGTTCCGATTATAAAAAAACCGTAACATGCTGGTTCGGTCCGATCACTACCGGTAAAATACGATTGAGGACGTTCGATTTTTTTTTTTTTCCAACGTTGCCAAATGTAATCGATCACATAATATGAGCACAATAATCCGTTGATATTTATCGGACTTTTATCGGATCAGCTGGATGTTAATAGTAACCTGGACACCGGATACCAGAGAATGACGGTTAAGCTTTGCAGTCGTCGCACAAACTGACCGTCTATTCGTATTAGGTATTTTTACAAGTCCTACATGTTTTTAATTTTTTATTCGTATTATACATTACATATTATTACGCGCTTATTTGTATACGATTATAATTATTAGTTTATGACTTTTTTCAAGAATATTTATTGTATGTACACTGGATTTTTCAAAAGGCAAATAAATGATGCGGCAAACTATGTCAACGTCAAGCGCATAGCACATTCGTTCTCAACCGTATCGTTTTTTGGGTTTTTTTTTCGGGTCAGCGGTTTATTCTTTGTTAATTTTAAGTGTTCTCGATCGTTCGGCCAAAAAGGAATAACGTTCTCAATCGTTCGATAGCCATCAACTACGACAATAAAACCTGTAGATTACAAGAGTACTCTATACTTGATAATGTTGAAAAAGTTAATACATTCGAGTTTGTAAAAACCATCATTTACATTTTTACCAATAATTGGTAAGAATGTAAATGATAGAGTTATTGCGAGTTAGTGTTATAATTATTGTACAGATTATTAAATTTTTTAATAATTTAATTAATTTATTTATCATCTACTCGTATTCTAATTTACAATTCATAATTATTTATCATGTATTAGAAACTAGAAAAAAAAATCATTCCCGTGTTCTAATTTATAGGTAACTGACAGTTCTAGATTAGGTTGATTTATTATTTATTGTGTAAAAATGAGAATCAAAAATTTTTTTTTTTTTGTATGGACCCAACTAGAGTAGTACTTGTAAAATCGTGGGCCCCAACTAGTGTACTACCTAAAAATATTTGGACCCAACTGGTAAATGCCGAAATGTTATGCGTTCGCACGACTCCGGCACCAAATCGCTCACCCACCATCCACCATGCAAATCTATTTTATTCCGTGCACGTACACAACCCGTTCTGTCGGCCGGATGGGGATTGTCGGAGGATTGAATAGGTGAACGGAAAAATCTATTTCACCGTCCACTGCGCGGAACGCCGAAGGGTGAAATGCGCAGTTGGTTTGAAACGGTTGAATTGGTCCGCTCATTAAAATATACACTTCGGCGGGAATAAACATTCAAACGTTTCAGCGTATGCCTCATTTTCAAAGCGTGTGGCCCGCGGGGCTTATGTCTGATTTCCCATCGTCTTGCGCCTACCTCACCATCCTCTCGGGGAGGTTGTAATGGTCCGGGAGAATACAGAGGATTAATTGAATCCTAGGATTCTTAGACGGGTTAATAATATCCTTGTACAATCTTAACTCCCCGTAGAAGGGATGAGATTTGATTGGGTGACCGACCGCGATTTCGCTAGCGTTGTGATCGCCGAGACAAAACATACATTCGTATTAGCTCCCAGCCTGATAACGTTGGGTTAGGAGAGGTTAGTTGGACGAGTAATGGACTGCTGAACCGTTGCGCGACCATTGTAAAGGAAACGGAGCGGAGCGAGAACACGTATTCACGTCAATAACGGATCGTTGTAATCGGTCTATCGGCAGCACTTTCCGGCACCCGACGCAAATCAATTATTTTTCGACCTCCCCTCCCCTCGATTTTGGCGAGTTGAAATAACCGATTACTATCGACGGGTGCTTCCTGAACGTACGTCGAATGCAGACGGTTCATTCCGATTTAACTGTTTTACCTGTTTGTGTACATAAATACATGTTATATACGTCGCACGGGAGAAGAAATATAGATATCGGAGCGCCCCTACGACGTGATGTGCGTAATGTCAATGGTGGAAGCACTAGTTGGTTAACTAAATAAGGACTATATGCAGGCGCGCAATTTCAATGAAAATACTGGAGGTGCTGAAGCCCTCTTATCTTTTTCATGTTACTTAATGGGATATTACCCGTACATGATACGTGTACGGCTTAAGGGACGAAGGACAAACTTGCACCACCATTATTTAAATAATAAATTTATATATTTATACAGTAAAAATTATGTTTTTCTATACATAATGAGTAATGAGTATTTAAATGTAAATTAACCTGAATACTGTGCTAATTTCGAAAATAGGGGTGCTAAGTACACCCAAGTCTCTCAAATTACGTCTATGGCTATATATATATATATATATATATATATACAAGATATATCGCGGCCATTCGACAGTTCTGAATCTCGTTTAATTTGCAAATAGGAAAATCGATGTCACGCCACGTTACAAGGTGAATATTAAGGAAAAAAAATATATGAATAATAACATTGTTTCGATTGGTATAATATGTATTTTACACATTTGACTTGAGAAGATGCAAATGTACCATTGCTGTTGTTGCAATAATAATGGATTAATTTATAACTACTACAAATGCCTATCAACAACTATAGCAGTCATCACAAGATGATAGATGCCGTTATACGGAATAATATTTTATTAGATATTAGAACTATGTATTTGAGTATTCTGGTACACTGATATTTTCAGATAGTATTCAATAATAAAATTAAAGTATTAGTGATAACCTTCTATAACACCATATTCAATAAAAAAAAAATTAAAAAAAATAAATCACCGATTTACCTAAAGCGACGTAGATAACTATTTTGGGATACAAAAATAATTTAGCCCAGCTACCGAATTTACAAAAAGTCTATTACTTCATAATTCAATATATTAAGTGGTATTGCATCCGTGCAAAAAATCTCTAACTCAGGTCGGAAACGAAAGTCAAATGAGTTGAATTATTTGTGACTACATTATTTTGAAATATTTTGTTATTACTAGAATAAATATTTGTCCATGTGCCACTTGATTTATTATTTATTTTTTTTTTTGTCAATGCTTTACCTTAGTATTTACCTAGTATTCTATATTTTATAAGATTGCAATTTCTGTTGTTACGATTACAATGCGTAGAATTACTGAATTTGAGCCACGACGGTCGACGATTCTACCATGACGAGAGAGCAATATTAATGTGTTAACCACAGGCGACTCTATTCGAAAATGTAGTTTATGTTGAAAAATTTAAACATTATGTTGTTTATATAATGGCATATTTTCAGAGTGGGGTAGTGTTATCGGTTCTCGACTCCCCCCCCCCCCCCCAAAAGAAAAGAAAAAGGGTTGAAAAGGCCCACCCACCCCCCCCCCCCCCCAAAAAAAAAAAAAAAAAGAATTAAAAAAACAAGAAAATTATAACTCCCACCAAAAAAAAAAAAAAAAAGAATTTGAAAATACATGACCGAGTATATAGATAGTAGTAGTAGTTATAATATTGAATTATTATTATTTTAATTGTTGTATTATAATATCCAATGTACAACATAAGTATTAAAATGTCGTAAGTTGCGTTTTTGCTGGAACATGATGAAATATTTATAGAAGAAATTCGAAAAAAATCTCGTGTAAGGCTACGGTTACTATGGATGCGAGCTTCAACGAGTTCTAACGAATTTGTCAGAACAAACAAGCGTATGTTTTCCAATTAGTGTTTACGCTGATAAAGACGAATTCATTTACACATATACGACGTCGTCAGAAGCAGTTGAGCGTTCAAATAAATTTCATTTTTTTTGTGCGAACTGTATCCATTACGATAAATTGATCAGTCTTCTGTACAAGAACAGGTGTTCGTGGGATACGAGTGACGAAAATTATCATAACCAAGATATTTCTCCGTAAAAATGGGAGAAAGCTACAGAACTTCATACTAGCAGTTAGTAAAACTACTATAAGTTAGTAATACTAACTTTTCTGGTTGGTCTCTCAATTCTTGAAATAAAATTTACAACTCTCATTCGTCGTGTCTTATAGAAAATAACTGATTGACAAGCTTTGTTTTTCCACTCTTTAACAACAATAATTTCATTAACAGACTTACAAGAAAATAAAATTCATCAAGTCCGCCTATCTATGCTAGACGGCAGAAACGTACTGACCATCAGAATATTAGAAAAGGTACGCAGGTTCTGTACCGCTTGGTTCTGACAAGTACGTCAAAAATCCTTGTCAGAATACATTTTAGTCAGAACTTGCATCCATGGTAACCGTAACCTTATACGATGTTTCATGAATTTTGGTTGTTATTTCGTAGGTTCAAAGTAAACAAAAGATAGTATAAAATTAAACTGTTCATGGTTGATACGAAAAATCTCGGGAAACTTAGTATGATTTTCTAATAAATGTTTATAAAAGATTTAAAAAAAAACCCTTCAAACACACTAATAAAACGTTAGTTGATTTTCTCTTATTTGGAAGCATATTAAAAAATAAAATTTCATCTTTTTCCTCCTCCTCTTCGAGCAAATTTATTGTTATTTTATTATTCATAACGTACATTATTTCAGACATACTGAAATTGTATTGTATTTATCTAACCCTTTATAAAGACGTCTTTACTCTACAAAATTATAAGTAATTACTATGAAATAAAAATAAAATGTGTAGAGAGCTGCCACGGTTTATAAGCTTATAAAACTAGTCACACTTAGGTAACTTGTCACCGTGGCTGGTCACAACGATCGGCCGTCGCGAATAGCCGCACTTTGGAAACCGTAATTTTCACGTTCACGTTTGAGTTTACGTTAAGTTTGCATTTTATTGTAATTTAATTTTAAATGTTAACGTTAATTTTATTAATTGTTGAACATTGATTTTGAAAGTTGCTTACTCGTTTATTGTTCGGAACAGTTGTTTAAGAAGGTTCGATAGAATTCCTAATTACAACTCTTTCTATCGATTGATTTTCGCAGGGAGAAAAAAATAAATAAGACCATAAACATACAGATAATTTTCATAATAATTTTCAATGTTCATTTTCATATTATTTCTATACAAAAATATTTATAAATGTCATTCTTATCATTCACTTTTGAGTCCAAAGAGAATAAGGTTTTTCAATGCCATACAACTGTGTTAAAATGGTGGGAATGGAAAACAATGCACCTTAATTTGATTCTTTTTTTTTTTTAAAGAAAAAACAACACCAAATGTATTAAACAATTTTCGAATTTATTAGTGAATTCATTATTGAAATCAAACAAGGAATAGAAACAAAATATAAATCAAATTTTTGGCACATACATCTCTAAAGAATAAATACTTAATTTTGCATATTGGATCTCTCAAAAATTGTATTCACAGTACAATTGTATTGTCTTAAATTAATTCGAGAGCAAATATATCTATTCTTTACGTAGAATGGCTTCCTTTAATTAATCATTACATTTATCTTTTATCCAAACTTGTGGGTTAGAGTTGGTTGAGTTTTTTTTTAACACAAATAATAAATATTTATACATTTTACTGTCTTGTATGTTTTAAATGTCGCAATTATAGAAAATATAAATATAAACAATAAACTTTAGTACATGTTCTAAAACAATAATAATACTCATGTCATTGTTATCAACGCTTTTCTCCATTCTTGTTAAACAATGAAAATATTACGTTAATATCTAATAATTAATTACAACCAATAAATATTTTCTTAAATAATTGAGCGGGGAAAGGAGACTAATCTATTTTTAGATACTCTGTTAAGGCTGGAATTAAAGCTCGAGCTTCTGGCACATAAATCTTGATGCTCAAAATTATAAACTTTATTTTCAAAATATGTATAGACCAAATTACGTGAGAACTGTGAAATAAAATTAAGAGAAAGTAATAAGAAATAATTTTTAATGAGAAAAATATCCGAATACAACATAATCGCCAGATATACGAGTATAATACTAACCTATACATTATTGGCATCTATCATCTTATATAGACTGCTGTAGTTTTTGTTACGTATTTGCAGAAGTTAATGTGAACGTATTATCATCGTTTTAACAGTAATGGTATATTTGCACTTCAAAGTAAAAGTAAAAAATATACGATAATAATAATATAATATTAACAACAACATATTATACACGATGTATTGTTTACACTTTTTTATATACTTTTTTCATATATTTTACATTTTATGCAGTGTTACACAATTATTTATTAGACATTATTAACTTAGCCACAATATGTTTGGGTACATAAAAATATTTTTATTTTTAAATTGAGAGAGATTAATATAAATATTTAGGTTTACTTTTCTTTTGACACCAACAATGAATACAATGTTCGGGTACATCACATTTTTTTAAAATTTTTATTCAATTATTTTCCTACTCAAACGTGATTTAATCTTTTAAAAATATTTTTTATACATATTTAACATTTTATAATTTATTATTTATAATTTCTAATTAATTTTTTTCTAACCTTGAGCTTCATACATGTTTTTTTCTAAAAAAACGAAAATCATGAATAAACGATTATATATATCAGGGGTCGGCAACCCGCGGCCCGCGGGCCGCATGTGGCCGGGGAAGCAATTTTTTATGGTCCGCATAAAGGTGGTTAATTTTTGTGTTTTATTTTTGTTCATTACATTTTTCATACAATTTTCAATATTATTCAATTCTTTTTTCTTTATAAATAAAATGTTTATTATTATCTAATCGAAGTCGAAGATAATGATGGCTGCACAACTCAGTCATAGGATAAATTAAATATACTTATATATATTTAAAAATCAAAATTTTAAATATATTTAATCTATGTATATAATACATATGTATCTAATATATTTAATCTATGGTCATAGTTACTTTGCGTTTGTAGCAATTAGTATTATACCGTGATTACGCCCGTACATGTGACTGTTTGCGTTTGTAATAGTTTCATTTTACAAGTAAATCTAAACATTATGGCGACTAAAAAAAGAAAAATGTGTGATGAACATCGTTTTTTTAATAATTCTTGGGTTGATTTATATTACATAAGCAATTTTTTCCAGTAAAATTCGTATTTCTACACTCTCATATTTCTATGTAAAATAATCAAATATAATAGCAATAAAATTATTAGTATATATCATATGTAAAATTTTTTTTTTTTTAATGTGTCCCTTGATAAACATTTGAAAAAAAAATATGGCCCGCGTGGTTGAAAAGGTTGCCGACCCCTGATATATATTGTTAAATATATAGTTTTGATAGCCTTTAAAATAATTAATAAATTTTAATTTATTTTTATTCTGTTTCCTTTCATGGTCGAAATACTATGATACATAAGAATAATGTAACATACACACAACCTAACATGTAGACATTTATTTTAAATATTTGTTAAATATGTATAATTTATAACCTGTGTCAAACAAACATTTTTAACTAAAGTTTATGTTACTATTCAGGTTGGTAATGAGGTGGATAGGTGACAATGTTAATAGTAATTTATCCTTAATAATGTAATACGAGTATAATTGAAAGCACTATGATTTTTTTTCAATATTTTAAATTGAAAATTTTCATTGCCGCTTGTTTTTAATAAAAGCATTTTGAAAATCTTATCTTTGTGTGCTTTTACGAGTTATTACGAGTTTATTTTTAGTAAAATAATATTTTTTACATAATACACATATAAAAATAAATAAATTTATAAACAAAGGGAAAAAGCCGCTAGATGGATTTTTTATTTGGTTGAGTTGTTTTAATAATATAGATAACTACAACGGCTTCGCAAGGGTCAGCTTATTAATGTTAATGTCAAGTGTTATCTAGACGGCACATAAAATAAATGGTACACTGCTAATCGGCTGTTTAACTTTTAAATAGTGGTTAAAGTTTACATTTGTTATCGAAAAGTGTTTAAGAAAGCTATGCTTATAACAAAATATAACCCATGGCACATTTTATAGCGGTTATAATACTATAAATGTATGTTTATTATTAATAAGTTTGAAAAGTGACGAAATATCAATTTTAAAAATAAATTATATATTTTCAAAATAATTTATGCATAAGAGTTTTGTTTAGATATTATTAACATAGTAATTCGTTAAACATTTTTATTATTTTGAAATGGAGACATAAATTGTCTGATAAAAAATATTATATTAGGTATCCGGAGTAAATTAAACAAATACTATAATTTCGTTATTATCATAATATGATAATAACGAAATTGTATGTATGAAATCGCATATTATGCGACCATAGGTATATTTCTTCCTTTGGTTATACCAAAACATTGTTAGTTTAGAATAAGTTGTCAATTACGGAGGTGACGCTCTAATGATAAATACATAAAGTTAGAGTCGAATCAATTTGATACGATGTTCATTCGGGTGAAATGACGAATCAACATTGAAAATTGGCAGTTGTTCGCAGCGGCGAAAGTAAACAGTGCATGTGACTAAAAAACTATCCCGAGTCGAACACGAACGGGGTAGATTATTTTAACACAGTTATGTACATAGTATTTACAATTAATTGTAAACAATACAAATAATGAAGAACATTATTTACGTCTAAGATTAAACTTATTCTGGAATATCATTAAAGAATATTTTAATTAAATTCATTAGAAATTCGTTCGTCAAATAAATAAATTGCATAGATTCTTCATAGACACGACTTATAGAAAAATTATTAATAAATATAAATTATAAATAATTTATAAACCATTTACAATTTACTAGTTCAATAAGTAATTTTTTCAAGTAATCGAATATTTGATTTGGATACCCCCAATAAAAATATCTCTACAGTATTAATTTATAAAAAAAACATAATAAACTAGTACAAGTACTGAATATACTTAATAATTAATTAATATAATATGTACAAAGTGCAAATATTTGTTAATTGTTAGTGGTGTAGTATATAACCTTTCATTAAAATTAACACTTTATATTCGTCAATATAAAATAATAATATGATTGTATTGATGCAATATTATATTTTTATTATTTGAATCGTGTCCAAAGCTAAAGAATTCAGAAAAATTAAAAATCAATTTTTGATAAAAATTTAATTATTTAATTTTATTTATTTGGAACTTCAGTTTAAAATTAAAATCAAAATTAAATAATAAAAAATTTAATAAAAATTAAAAATGGTCAATTTTCGTGAATTAATATATAAATAAATAAATAAATACTTAGCATGAAGTATTATTATATTTATAAAATATGACCGGTTAAAATGTATTATCAGATATATACAAAGTTAATAAAATCGTGACTAAATATGGACAAATAAAAGAAGGAATACATTGATAAAAATTAGTTGGCTTACAGAAATAAATATCTATATGCTCTTTATATGCTCCAGATTAAGTATTGATTTATTTATGTATACATGAAATTATTGTTGGAAAAAATTGAATCATCACACTACTATTTTTAGTTAAGGATTGTTAATTTAAATTATTAATCAATCTATTATAATTTGAAGTTACCTTTGGAAAAATATTGATTTATAATAAAATTAATAACCGAAACTACTAATAAAAAACTACATTTTAAAAGTATAGTTAAGTAATAATACAATATGATATAATGCAGACTGTAGTTATTTGTTAAAATATTTTATGATTATATTTTATTTCGACTTCTTTATGCTAGTAATAAAAATAATATTAAACATTTATTTTTAAAATACAACAAAACTCATACAAGTTAATATATTTATTTCCAAGAGATTATTTATAATTATTTTAATTTTTAATTTAAATAAAATACTTGATTTTGATATTTTTTCTCGAAGCATTATTTCTATATAATGTACTATTATTAATATTGCTAATTATCATAAGGTTAAAAATAAATTGCATTTTATTTTTTAATACAATTATGGTTTATAAATGAGAATGATAAAAAATGAATGATAAGTATTTTAGTAATGAAAAAATAAATACATACTTTAAATCTAAATTTGCTATAAATATTAATTGACGTGGGTCTTAAATCGTTTTATCGTAATATACATAATTTATTGTGACACTTGTATATTCGATCGAACTTTAATAAAATACAATTCTATGTTCTGTCCCAATAAAAATATATTTTTGACGCGGTATACTTAAAAAGGATGTTCAGGATTCAACAAAATGAAAATATAAATAATATCATATTACTGTATTGGGATGATAGGGTTGTGATCGGTAATACGGGCAAGTGCTAGAGTGGACTTAGACATGGGTTAAAGTTATACCATATTCTGCTGTATTTGTATAAATATAAGAGATGACCAAGAAAGAAGTAACAATATCTTTTGATACGAGACCCAAAACGTTATCGTTTTACAATTCTATAGTTTTTACTTATGGAAATTTGAATAAGTGTGGTCTTATGTAATTGAGAAAAGATACAATAAAAAAAAAAAATTAATTAATCGAAATTTAATTTACTTAAGGCCTACTATACTAATATAGTAATAGGGATTACTATTATTTTTCTTTTGGTTTTGATTAAAGCATTAAACAATGTACATATATTTAATTTTATAAATATTCCATTACGATCAAAACAATAGAACTTCATTAGTATTTGACACTATTCACATTCAAGTAATACATTTTTATTTTATTCGTGTAATAAGTACACGTGTATATAATATGATGCCGTTATTGTGCTGTATTCATCTGGTGAATTTTTTCCAGTTACTATATTAGAATTTACGAGTGAAAACGTTTCCATCACAATTATATCATTATCTCCCGTAGTGCAAAACACATCCAGTATCGGAAACAACGGAAACACCTGCTGGGTAGGATTTATAATATTATAATATAGTTATCTTTTGGAGCGTAATGTACACAGATGCACCTGATGGCTTTAGCAGACACAGGTACCTCGCAGACGTCAATTACATGGCTTTTATTTTTCAAGAATAGAGTAAAACGTGAAGTTTATTCATCCTCTTCGGATTATATTATATTTACCATATAAAAAAAGGCAGCCAACACGCCAGAAACGCGGACATAATGATGCCTAAGGTACGAGCCGCTTTCCTTTCGCGTTTCATTTTGTTACTAGAAGCTGCCGGTCGAAATGCGCCCGAGTCCGGATCCGTTTCCACGTCCACGTCTTTCACGGCATCTGATGTAGATAGAGCTCCCAGAGCACTTATTCCGTTTATCTGCAAGTGCTTATTTAACAATGCGGCAGCCACTTTACTCCTAGAAAAAAAAAAAAAAACGTATTTTGAACTTAATGTTTCGGAGTTGTTGGATTATAATTGGTGTTGCAATACAATGCAGATATTTATTGACTGTCGACGTAGCGTTAGTAAAAGTAAAGTGTACATTTGTACAGTAGCGCGTGTGTAGGTGTATTTGGTCCAAATCGTTATTATTTTATTGTTTTCCATCAAGTATCTACAATTTTATTTATTACATTTTTTTTTTTTAGATAACGAAACAGTTCGACGTGAGAATACGTTTAGTTGATTGAGCGTTTATTGATTAATCGAAGATAAATCGCTTTAATGTCAAATAACTCCTAAAGCAACGAGGATAAATGCAATATCGGTATACACCGTATTAACCGTTAGATATATAAAATATACATTTTTGTATGGAACGTTCGCATTAACTTTTCAGTCGCTCTTGATTAGTTATAAACTAAAAAAGGGTCGCACGCATTTGACGGATGTTAATGTTAATCAGATAATGTTTTTAGGAAATTCAATTTTCCTTTTTTTTTCATTATGTTTGACACATTTATTATTTTCTCAGAGTAGTTAAGTTTGCAATCTCGATTCAAAAGAAGAAGATAAAGAGAGAGAGAGAGAGAGAGAGAGAGAGAGAGAGAAAGACAGACAGATGTTATTGATTACGTGGACTGTTAGAAATAGTGCCATATTTCGTAAAACGACTTAAATTCGAATTGAAATACTTCAAACGATTGATATTTTCAAACACCGAATTGTATTATTCTTTTAAGGTTCCAAAACAGCTCAATAGCTCACCGATTTTGCATTAAATAGTCCGGTAAATCGAGTAATCGACTATTAAAACTTAACTTTCAATTATGATTTTTGTTATTTACAACCAAAATAAAATATTTGTCTGCATAAATCTATTATTTAACGTAGGGAACCAAAATTAACGTAAGTAAATAAATGTTTTATTTATAAAATTAATAGTTGAAATATTAATAAATAATCATATATATTATATATTGAAATAAATAAATTAATTAATTAATAAAAGCTTACCCTGGAGTATTATTATATTTGTAAAGTTCGATCGGTTTTGAATTAAAAATGCATCGTCAGGTATATACAAAGTCAATAAAATCACGAATAGAAATAGAATAGAGTAAATATGCTCACACTCTGCGATGTTCGGCTCTTGGTCTAGTCTACTCAGTAGCTGAATACTGCGCATCCATTTGGCTAAACAGCGCTCATGTGGCAAAATTTGATACCCAACTCAATACTACCTTGAAACTAATATCTGGAACAATAAAATCGACATCTACTCACTGTCTCCCAACATTAACAGCAATTAACTGCCCCTCTCTTATTGATGATGCGACCAAAACACGATTGAAGTCTAGAAACCCCTCATCAAAAACAGCTTAGGATCTAATCAACACAAACTTCGATATGATGATGAACTGGAAGTAAACATGGGCAACCACGGTAGAGAACGATAAGATCCTAGGTAACATGTGGTGCACACTTAATAGAATACGAACTTTGTATGGTAGATATGCAGATTCCTTGCAAAAATGGGATATGAGAAACTCACCAGAATGTGACTGTGGAGCGGATAAGCAGCTATCTACCATATAGCTTTTGTATGTCCTATACACGTCTATTGAGGTCCCAGAATTGACTGTCTCACAGCCCCTCTCATATTTATTAAATTGCTAGAACTTAAACTCTAGTACCAAATATATTGTTTTGTTACCCTAATAATATTACTCTAAAATTATTCACAGTTAACTATACTATTAAGTACACTTCTTTTGTTTTATTTTTATTTTTATATACGCATTATCAGGGACCATGGTGAGAGTCATCAACCATGTTGTTAATATTATTCATTCAGGTTTTCGTAAATTTATGCTATAGGTAATATAAATTTTAATGCTTGAGTTTATTTTTTATTTTCTTTATCTGACAGTAAACAAACAGATAACAAGATTCGTTTTAGAAATTGTATTCATGACGCAACTGTATATAGTAACGCCGAACAAAGATGCTGTCCTTAGTCAGCCCATATTTTAATATTCTAAACGGTAAATTATAAATGTCCAATTTTTACTTAGACACTAATTTAGGCCATGGTTTGATTGTTCTGTGTTTCACTTGTGTTTTGTAATTATCACTACACTTATACCTATGAATATTGTAAGTGATGAACTTAAAAGAATGCAATTATTATTTAATATTTCCGTTAATATTGATCTTTTATTTTATACTCGGAAATATACTGCATATCAATATAGGCTGTAATCATCTTTGCCACCGAATTAAAATTTTCTTATACCCAATCACAAAGATTCAATTTCATATTTACATTTTTATTTAACTACATTTTAAGCAGAATAATATAATACGGGCAACAGATAGTAGTCAACGTTCAATTGGAAGCTACTAAATAGCTAGTATTTTTACTTATAGTAATTTAACTAACTTGCGATCAGCATCTCAAATAATAGTGAAACCACATGTTTTCTTGCTTTTTGCGAGTTAATGAAAAGAAGTAAAAATAATTTTATAAATATAATATTTGAAACTTTAGTAATTACAGTATTTCAGTATAAGAAATCTCGGCTATTCAAGCGTGTGTACAGGAGTGCACAGAAAAGATACAGTATTATTAATGAAAAAAAACACAAATTAATTTCTTTTGTTAGGTATTGTTTTGTTTCAAGGAAAATGCCAGTTCTTTATTTTTTCAAAAGAAAAAATAATCCATACTATTTTATCATGTACAAATTATTTTCACCATTTTCTTTTTCGACTATAATAAAAGTGTTATAAAGTTATTTTTAATACATTTTTTTTTAAAATTTATATAAATCAATAGTTGTGAATATTTACTTTGAAATTTCAAATAATGACTAAGTTTGTTGAAATTCGTTATTATTATTATAATAATGAAGGAATGGTGTTATATTATTATAATATAATATCTAAGTAGAGATGCATATATATAATATAAAATTATACGAATCTAACATAAATATAACAGAGAATATTGATGATTTAAGAAAATTTTGGAAAACCAGCAAATAATAACAACATAATAAGTTGTTGATATTATTAAATCATATACACGTATACATATTTTATGAGTGATTGATCATTTAAGGTGAAATCATTAGTTCCTTTTTTTTGTTAATTGTTAGTTTGCCAATTTAAATTAAATAAAATGAATAAGAAAGTATTATTTGTTAATTTATGAACTCTTCTATATTTATCATAATAAACCTAAGTTTTATATTGAAAATATATTTGAATGAAATTACACCGAATAATTTATTTGTATTTAGAAATAGAGAATACATCATTTTTCACATAAGTAATCCTTAAGTAAATATAATAAAACATCGAAAAGCTAATTAAATGATCATAATAGAGTAAAATAATTGATGAAAATATCTTTCGCCACGTAAAAGTATTTTTATTTAGGATTATAATATATGTTAATATTTTGAAATACATTATAAAAGCAGAGGATTATATAATTTAATTGCAAGATAATAATAACTTTATATTCATAATATTTAAATGGTTCAAGTTTTTTTTTTTTTGTATGATTTGAAAACTGAAATGTTTTTGAAACTAAATGGGTTGGTAAGTAGTCATCTAAATAGTAATAATAAATGTATATCATACATCGTTTATATCATAATAAAATAATAAACATGAATAAGAAACTATTGCTTAATTATTGTCACAAAACAATAATATTTTTAAGTTATAGAAATAAAAACTGCTTAGTTTTAAATTAAAACCGGAAAAATGCATGAATTTTATCTATTAAAAATATTGTCATGTACATAGGAAATTTATATCACGTCAATAAATCCCTTTAATAATTTGGGGTCTGTAAACTATCGATTTTAAAGTTTAGAACAATATAATTACCAAAATTGATATAGTTATAAAATAGGGTAGGATATTTTTCCCGCTTATCTCGTAATGTTTTTGTAGTTATTTTGCTTTATTTATAACGCGTGGATATTAATTAATGCACCGATTGTGGATTCTAATATTTAAGGCTATAATTATTATAAAATAAAAATCACATGAAATTTTATAAAACATAACATTCGCACTGATCACTTTATATAATTTTGTAAACATAAGAGCTTTTGACAAGATAAGGCATTTGTAATTTTTATTTGCAGTTATTGCGAAGCAATAAAAATATATCCAAGTTAAAAAAAAAAAAAAAACCGATAAATTTCAAAAGTCAATGTACGTATGGTTGAACTCCTATGAAAGTTTAATGTGATTCACGATATCATAACACACAAATCTTCAATGTATATCTCAAGCTTTGATGTTATACGTCATGAATAAAAATGAATCATCAAACAATAATAATAAAATTTAAAATCAAAATGACGAAAAGCAATAAAAAGATTGTAGATCATAATTGTACAAATAATGAGTTGCTTCATTAAAAATATAATTATCACAATTTCAATAAAATTCAATGTGTGGTTGAGTTTGTATTACAATTGAAAGTCTAGAATTAGTATATTTCAATAAATTGCTTATCCAAAAAAAAAATATTTATTTATATATATGGTTATTGTGCTTAAATATAGTATTATGTACTTAAAATAAATTCAAATTTAAAAATGATGTATAATAAATATTTATTTTTGTTTTAGAGTCAATAAATTTACGAGAAGGTTCATCGCTCAATGAATTTCAAGTTTAATGCTTTTCATATTTCAAACTGCGTACTGATCATTTATCATCAGAAAAAGTCAATAGTGGGATTACTCCTGGTCCCGATCGGCGATCGGTAAAGATGATCAACGTAAATAATATATTTTTTTGTAGTATAATACACGTACGCAGTAATATTATTATATTGATCAATGATTCTTCTAATGCATAGGAAGCTATTATTTTGAATCATCAAAGAGACAAAACAATAAGTTTACTTTATGTAAACAAAATAAATACATAGATACTTTACAGTATCGTGGTAATTCGTGCATAGTTATTGTATTTTTTTTTTTATTATAGCTTTAAGTAATAACTAATATAGCTTAACAGTTATATAGTAGAAGAGTATAAATTAAATTAATTAAAGCACATACATATTATATAATAGAGTCAGCATCCAAAATAAATTTAATAATATATTTAATAGTGAAGATGCATTTAGTATTGATAATGGAGTGGAGATTAATGGGACAGTTGAAAAATCTAAGAGAATTAATTAAGACTAGACGTTTGGATTTCAAAGCAGGGCAATTAAATAAGCTATATCACAAATACACTTATTAAGATGAAGTGTACAAATAGGAGAGTTGTTTAAACCAAGTTTGAACGAGTGACTAGGTAATAGAGAGTATCCTATGCATAATATATTAAATTGTGTAATATGTGATTTATGCAGATCTAATTTGCTCAACCAAATATTATTAAGGGTTTTGGGCGTAATATCCCTAAATCTTGAGGCAAAGTTTGCCGATAAGTTATACTAATATGAGGACCATAGATTCGATATGTAACGTTTTATAAAAGGACTGAATTCAGAGTGAGATAGTTGAATAAGAGATGGGATGATAATGTTAGACGTGGATCTAGCAAGAATGTTGGCAATCTCGTTATGGTGAATACCATTATGACCAGGGATCCATGTGAAGTGTATTATGCAGTTTAAAAGATTAAGATTGAAAATAAGTGATTTTATACGAAGAACAAGTGGGGATATTTGAGAGTTTAAAGGGTTGGAATTTAAAGCTTGAAGGCATGACATACGTCGGAAGTTATTAAATATTTGTTTGGGGCAACATTTAAAATGAGTATTAGAGCTTCGATAATAGCATAGCACTCAGCTGTAAAAAAAAGAAGAAGAAGAGGGGAGATTATTTGTAAGGGATACATGTAACTATGGGATATAAAATGCATAGCCAGCAGAAATAGAAGAGATAGAACCATCGGTATAAACAACAACAAAATTGAGGAAGTTAACAATAAGGCGTTTCGAAAATGCTGCGTTTATCATAATGTAAAACATGTTTTTAAGATCATTGGAGGTTAAATCAGAAAAAAAGATTTCCCATACGAACAGGAGGAGAATAAAGAAGAGAATCGTAAGATTGCTCGAAAAGTGGTGGTTTGTCTTTACTTATGACGTAATAGTAGAAAACTGGTAATACATTTAGCAATACGAGTATAGGATAAGATTGGCATAGATTTAGGGACGTAGCGTTAATGGAGATATAGTGAATAAAAAGTGTGAAAAATGTGATGATCGCTGTGTGATAAAGATTTAAAGAGAAATTTTCCAGCAAGCCATCTGCACCTGATATTGAAAGGTGGGCATAGAGCCACTACCTCAATAGCGGGACAAGGAGTGGACCTAACGTATCCCATAATAGTCGTATGACAAGAGGTTTGATGTTTATTAATTTTTTTCCAAATAGAGTGGGAAGCTGAACCAAAAAGGAAGCAACGTTAGTCGAGTTTGGAACGTATGATTGAAAGGTAAATAAATAGAAGACTAGAAGGATGCGATCCCCACCAGGTACCAGTAACAGTTCTGAGAAAATTAGACCATAGAGAGACGAACACTGTAAGTGAATTGATAAGTGGAAGCCAACGAAGTTTGGAGTCTAGGGTGATGCCTAAATAAGTGACATTTGGAACGGTTGATATGATTTTGTTGTCGAGAAGTATATTGGGATGGTTTAAGTACCTACGCCGAGTAAATATAACTGATTTAGATTTTTCAGGAGCAACTTCAAAAGAAACTCTGATAAGAATATCGCTTAGATCTTTGAGGGCAAGGTTCAGATTTTTGATAGCAAAATTAAGATGCTTGTTTGAAGTGAAAATAACCAAATCATCAGCATAAATTGAATATTGATGATCGAGCGATGAAAGATGCTTTTCTACGATACTCATACATACGTTGAATAATATAGGACTGAGACAACTACTCTAAAGAAGACCGGAGTAGGTAAAGCGGGTGTCAGTTGCACCGAAGGTCGAAGAAAAAATGCTTGAAGAGGGATGATAGAACTTTGCAAAATAAGGTGGGAACTTGTAATGAATGAAGATGAGAAATTAGTGTTGAAATGTTGACAGAATCGAATGCACCATGAATATCGACAAAAGTGGCGAAAAAATTCTGTTGTTGAATGAGTGATACATTTTCCTAGTAAAAGTCGCAAGATATTTCAAAGTACCCATACCTTCTCTAAATGAAAATAAATTAGCTGGAAGGATGGAGTTCGACTCCAGACACCAATCAAGTCTGAATTTTAGCATAAACTCGAAAACTTTGTATATAAACGAAGATAGTGCTATAAGACGAAAAGAAGTGTTACTGTTAGGTTTAGAAATGGGGATAACACAATAAGATAACCAAGTGGATGGAACCTGTTGAGTTGCTGAAATATTGTTGAGGATGGATAGAAGACAATTAAGAGCATTGGACGGTAAATGTTTTAGCATTAATAGGGAGATATTATCTAGACCAAAGGCAGTTGATTTGCGCGAGGATATAGCAATGTCAAGTTCGGGCATAATAAAGTCATGTATGAGGATATGGGGTGGAGAATGTTGAGAGTAATAGTTTGGGCAGATTTCTGAAACTGTTGGAACATGACAGGGAGCAACATTGGAGCAAAAGTTGTCGAACCAATTGTCGTTTTTAAAGTGTTTGCGAGGATTAATACAATTTTTGTAACTCTTGGTAGTGGTCCAGATGTATTTTATTGTTTGAGAAGGATTGAGATTCGAATAAAAATCTTTCCAGTTTTTCCTCTTTTCACCTTTGAGTAAACGGGTGGTGAGAGCACATGCATTACGATATTTAAGGAAGTCAGACATGGACCCTGAATGTCGGAAATTTCTAAAAAGAAGTGTCCTATTTTTTACGGTTTCAGTACAAGAAGAATTCCATCATGGGGGGAGAGGAAGGATATGAATTGATATTAATTCTTTTCCTAGGGATTGTGGATTCAGCAGAATTATTAATGATTCTGGTCAGAGTAGAATAAGGAAGAATTGAAGAATTATTATTGGTCAAAGAAGCTGTTGAATTCTAGACTTGGAGGAAAAAAGATGACCAATTTGCTTTATTGAAGTTGAAAGAACTATGATTATTTACAGCAATATCAGGATTGATACTGCGACTAGTGAAGTGGGTTGAATGGTTGATTTTGGCAGTTACTATTATGGGGATATAGTCACTGCCGTGAGGCTCGCTTAAAGTTCGCTATGATAGGTACCAGGAGATATCAGGGGAGTAGAAAGATAAGTCAATAGCCGAATCAATTGAATCAGGTCGTCCGATATGAGTAGAACTACCATCATTCAAAATGCAAAGGTATTTTATATCTGGTTATTACGGCGGTAAAATAAATCAAAAACCCAGGCAGGATGAAAAGCATTGAAATCGCCACAAGAAAGAAAATTGTGGGAAGCAAATGTGAATAAATAATTTCCACAGGTTAACCGAAATATTGGAGTTACTAGGGAGATAGTAGGACCATACCTTTAAAGAGGGAGATAAATCGGATAAAATTACCTCGCTTCAATGATATCAATTTTTAAATTAATAAATCTATTTCTGGTGACAGTACCGATGAGAATTAGTTTGGATTTGAGGGATTTGTGTATGGCCATGGCTATGCCACCATAATCATCCGAGCGATCGAATCTATAAGTTTTAAATTGTGCTATAGAGAGGGAACGTGAGGGTCGGAGCCAAGTTTCGGAAAGTAGAGTGATAGAACATTTATGATCGTTAAGTATATGTTGTAGAGATGGAAGGCGAGCAGGGAGGCTTCTCACATTCCACTGAATTATATATGATTATATATGATATATATGACTAATTGGATTAAAATATTATTTGCAACAGACGCTATAATAAATTTTTTTTTCAAGTAACTTAAAATGCAACTATGAACTGAGTTAGGGTGTTGTTTATGCAGTGAGATTAAAGTAAGGAATATTAAGAAGGGAATATAGGGAAGATTTAATTAGGGAATGAAGGGAAATGGGGGAGAAAGGAGTAGATAAAGAAGGTGAGTTAATAAGAGTTTCAGATATTGTATGGGAAAGGGTTTGGACCCATGATAGATCTCCCATATTATTTACAGAAGTAAATTCATCGTTAGAGAAATTATTTAAGTAGCTACCGTTGGAGGAAGATAATTGAGTTTCTAATGGCGAGTGATTATATTTTTTGTTTAATGGAGGACGAGCTTTGTGTTTTTGTTTCTCGGTACTAAAAAAATGATGATTATTATTTAGACTAAAAAAGCTTTCTTCACGGAGAGTGGTGTTGGGTTTAAGAATTTTGGAGATGGGAGGCTAGCTTACATCGGAAAAAGTATTATCAGTAGAGTAACATTTATTTTTCTTTAATACTAAAGCGTCTTTATAAGAATTATTTTCTGTAGCTATGATTTTTTTTTTTATGTTCATTTGGGCTGACCATTCCTGACAGTTACGGTCTGTGGCATAAACGGTAGGGCATTCGGCAACAGAATGTTTGGAAACGCCACAATAACTACACCTAGCGTCACTGTGACAGCATTTGTGTGTGTATCCGTAGCGTAGACAGCGGTTACATAGTCCAGGAAAGCGAATGCTGGGATTGACTTCGAAAATCATATTGTATATTGAAATGTGGTAAGGTAGTTTAGGGGACAGGAACTTAAGTTCAACGATGCGTGTTGGTACGATATTGCTATCTTTTTTGACAGATATACGTTTGAAACTTACGATGGGGAAACATGATTGGACTCCATCCTGGAAATCGTCCTCCAAGACGTCTGAATCAAGTCTTATAATACCAAAAGAATAAATGAGGTTCGATGGAATACTAGTTGTAAAGCCACATTCGAACAAAATATCAGAAGTCAAACAAAGATTGGTGTTCGAAATCGAATCAAAACTAATTTTGATTTTTTTCGAACCGGCAGGCTTGATATTTGTTATACCGGTGAAATTAGAAGAGAACCATTTGGCTGCCTTAGTATGATGCCAATTTCATAAATTTTTGTTCAGATCAATGCATTCGACAAGTATCATAACGGGGACGTTGTAATCAGGTGAGAAGGTTTGTTGTGTGCATTGAGACGACATATTAATATTAATCAGTATATCTGTGTTGCGTATATGAGTCGTTATTTGTGTAGAGTTGACGACAGGTACGGAGTTCGATGTATAATCATTAAAGTTATTAGTAGGTAAACCGTTGTTAATGACCGAGTCGACCGACGAATTGTCCGTAAATTCGGAGTTAATATAATTAAAGGCTAATTGTGAAGTATTTAAAATAGGAGTGTTATTCATAATATGCTGGAGTCCGGGGGAAGTAAATTGGTTTTTGACTTACGTACATTTTTTTTTGAAGTGACGATGGTGTAGCTTGAATCCGAATTACGATTATTAGCCAAAGAAGGTTTAATTTTATTAAGAGCAGGTGATTTACCCGTGCGCGAGTCGCCGCCCGAAGACGACGACATGTATAGGTAATTAGATTATACTAATGATTTGATAAACGATAATAAGCTGCGATAGTGAAGACGGAAAACACAACCAAATGCTACAACATCTTGAAAGCGAATGATTTGTATTATTTATAACTAGCTATATACGACTAAAGATTTCTATGCTAGGCACTCGACTTTCTTTTCTTGTTTTAGTCTGGATAGTCTTAGGGGAATATAACAATGTAAAATGATGACGAGGCAAGAGGGGACTCGTAGAGTATAGCGTCAAAAGCATGTCAAAAATTGATCCTTGAAACCAATAAAGTATATATATGATGTAAAAGAAAAAAGCTCTAAAAGTATTCACTTAAATTTGATATTATTACAGTGTTTTCCAGCAAACTTTACAACTGTCTATGTTTTCATAAAAATACTAAGAACAAATAATATTTTTTCAAACTCAATTTTCATGAGACGAGTTATTTTATTACATTAGTAATTATATTTTTTTGTATACATCAAATATAACGTCGATAAAGACTATTAAGACCATACTTTAAAATTTGTACTTTAAAGTTAGTATTATTTAAATAATATATTAACTATACAATTTTTAGCTGATTTATGTTTTAATAAACTAGTATAAGTGTATAAATAAACAAATAGTAATATGATAAATTATGTTTGGCTAAAAATAAAATAGTATTCGTTGTTTTTAATGATTTTCATATTATAATAATTATTATGGATACATAATAAACGCTTTTAGTAAGTTTCAAATGTATGAATAAAATATTGTTATAAAGGGTTAAGTATAATTAATTTAAACGTAAATGTTTTGGTTAAACTAACTAATTATAATATTAATTCTATAAGAATTCAAATTTAGAAATATTAATAGCTTTTGATCCCATAGAAAAGTATATATATTTCAGACGTGTACTACCTATAACTTAAAATTTAGATGAACAGATAACGATAAATTATTGGCATGTTCTAAATTATAAACATAAAGCCATTAAATCTTTTAAGACGATGAATAAATTTACTTCAACAACTAATAATACAAACTAATACATCTGGAAATTTGTTATAATATTTTAGTAGTTATTATGAAGATTTTAAACATTTTTTACATTCAACTTATGATTAAGATTCTGAGTGAAACGAGGAATGTATAGGTTTTATATAATGTGTAATTTTTTTTTTTAAATTTAACATAATTTATGATGCACGATATTTCATTATATTATAGTTATATGTTTTTAATAAAATATTTATGTGTGTTAACACTATTTTAATTGTATCAAAATAAAATTCCAACAAAGGTATATATAATAAATTAATCCATTATGACGGTGCGGATACGAATAAGTAAAGTTCTATAGTAACAATAAAAATGTCATTAATATCAATTACAATATTTTGTCCACAAAAAGTTAGCAAAAATAATAAAATAAAAAAAACAATAATTATTTATATATTGCGCACCTATTTTATAAATTAATTTTATTTATTTTGTGATTTTATACTCTTATTGAAACGTTTACGGATTTTTAATGTATATACGAGCATAGTATATTTTAAAATACAAAAACAATATTTAATATTTTGATAATTTCTTGTTTGTTTTAATAATGTTTTTAAATTTGGGTTTGTTTAATCACAGTGTTAATCGTACCATTTTGATTTATAATAATCATATTATAACTTCTCTTTTCTACGAGTTATAAATATTTCAAATCCTTTTCTTCTTTTAACACTTTTTAACGTACTATAGCTATTATTTTAGAACTTTTTTACCATTACAATAATTTGTCATTGATTTCAAATTAAAAAATATGGGCTCTAATGGTCCAATGTCTGTAGTAATAATTCACCGTTAAACGTTATTTCTTCGATATTTTTACCGTGATAGACGAAGTGAAGTAAGTACTTAACACCAGGGGTTTATACCTGACCGACTTTTTATGTTTATTTTATTTTATGTATAAATATATTGTATAAATTTATGATGGTAACAATTTTCGATTATCAAAATAAAACGTATGATTTCTTATCGAAATTGATGATTTTAGTTTGGATCGTTACGAGTACATTTAATATATATTTATAAATTAATTTTAATATGTATTTATGGTTCATGCATACATCGAGTAGTATTTGATATGTTTTTTTTAAAGAATATTATGTTTTTAGACTTATTTTGGCATGCATAATATATAAATCAAAGAATATTATTTGATAATTTGTTAAGTAGTATTATAACGTTTCTAGAATTACTTTGCCATGCTTAATATGTAAAGTAAAAAATAACGTGATCTTATGAATTGTGTGTAACGGTCATGAATATATTTTTATAAGTTTTCAGTATAAAATATTAATAATTTAGTAGGTATACCTAACACTTAAAATTATAATGGTTAATTATTTTAAAATCTTACTCGATTTTAGTAAAAGACTATGAGAATACCAATAAGACTACAAAATATTATCATAAATATGTAATGAATTATATAAATTATAAAATAAACATATATATTTTACTATGAAAATTTGTCGGTGTATATTAATTATTTATTAAATATATATAAGCTATTTACATTAAGAATATAATTAAGAAGTGTTATTTTAAAAATAATAATATAAAATATTTATAAACCTATTAAACATATTAAAATAATACAAGGAATAAAATATAATTAAATACATTTTATTAAGGTTATACACCTAATTAAAATTTGCGAATTATACCACAGTATACTCCGTGAAATAAAATTATTAAAATTTAAGTGTATTTCCTCTCACTGACTTGACAACAATTACCTTTTTTCGATTAAAAATAGCAAGTCTTATAATAATATTTTTGCTGACAGACTTTTTATATTTGCGAAGAGAAAATATGAAACGGACTGCTATCAAGTAAAATCTAACAAATTAGGTTTTCGAGCGATTGATATTAATTAAAAAAATAATTTAATAATAATAATAATAAAACTGAGAATTGTATTTAAAATAAAATTTTATGAATGATTTAATTTTTGTATTGGTAGAAATTATATATTTATTTTTAGGCATAGTTATAAAATCTGGGATGAAAAACATTGTATTATCCGGATGATTTATTTTCAAAATGCTAAAATTTTATTGAAGTCCATAAGTCAGATTAAATATGTTCGTAATGGAATAAATCATACAGTTGATAGAGCATATGCACCTCAACTACAATACGTAGTGGGTATAACTGTAGTGAGTATATAACGTTGCAAGTACCCTTCAAAGTGTTTATTTTGGCTGTTCCCCAAAGGTTTCACCGGTAAATTCGAACGATACAATTTATTGTGAATATCTTTCCAGTATACCTAAGGGATGGGACGCAGGATAAAATATAAAACTTGATGATGTATTTCAAAATTACATAAATCAATATTACTCCAATTGATATAACATTGGAATGACATCGGCCATTAATGAATATAATTAACTATAATATCACCTCTTATTATCATTAAATGCGATCGTGTCTTTAAATGTTAAAATGAGAGGCACTTAATCGATTTTATGAATCATATTCGATTTAAGTGTAAGGAATCTAACCCGTGTGTTTTCTTTAATAATTTATAATCGTTAAAATTAAATTTAGAAATCTAGATTAAGATATTTTCATCATTAATTTAAACGTGTTTCGTTTGCAGAAAACATTTCTTATTGAATAAGACTTACTTCCCGTGGTGCGCAGGCACGTTGTGCAATTCACTATGTAAGGAGTGTACAGGAATATTATTATAATATGACGTACAAGAAGATATCCGTTAACTTATGAAACTACCTACGTAAACATCGGCTCCGTATTTGTATTAAATGTTAATAACCAGCTTTTTATGTTTCAGAAGACTGTACACGATGGTAGTTATTTACTATGTGTGCATACACTGTATAAGTTATTATCGGTGACATGTTTTCGTTCCACTTGAATTCAAAATTACCATAAGTAAATTGAAAAATGGCCAAATCCGCTCTCGTTTCCATTATAATCATGTGTCAGATCTTCAAACGCATATCAGACTGAAGGAAAATCGTTTATATTTACATTACATACCTAGGATACATATTACACCATTTAACGATATGGAAAACAGTGATAAGACAGTTAATTGTACGTCATGTTGTGCCATCATAATAAATTAACTCTTTCGGTTTTTCCAAAAACACAATGGTTTGAAATAATATCCACAACGTCATATAATGTTTTCGAATCATTAGAAATAACTGCTTAATGTCATATAAGCGTCATCCACCTAGATAGTGGAGTAATCGTGCAACACATGCAACGATCGGAATATTATGAATAATCGCTTAACTAAAATCAAGGCTCGTAAATTCATACTTTTGCATGTTTTCCTTGATACATCGAAAAATCTGCTAAGTGAGATCCATTTCATAACAATGGTAA
This sequence comes from Sipha flava, assembly GCF_003268045.1. NCBI lineage: Eukaryota > Metazoa > Arthropoda > Insecta > Hemiptera > Aphididae > Sipha > Sipha flava. The sequence continues at coordinate 95,906 of NW_020272821.1, forward strand.
CAAAAATCTATAGTTTAATAGATAATGTTTTTGCATGTTCTGTGTGTATTGGCATATTTGGTATACAGTTAATTTTTTTGAGTTATTAGCGCATATTATTTTAAATAAATTCAGCAAAATTGTTTTTCGTGGAAGTTAAAAAAAATTAAATCAATAAATATTTGAATTTATTTTTATTTACTTATCTGAACTTGTTTACAAAATCTTAGTATTTTATCAGTATTTTAATTTTTTTATGACATTAAGCTTTATAAGTTAAAAGCAGTATCACGGAACCAATGTTATTGAGCACCACTAACACTCTACTCCTATTGAAGTGTGCATTGCAATCAATCTATCTATTTTCGTCGCAACGGGTGTTCATTAATTATAATTTAAATAAAATGTAACCGAAGAAATAAAATATGAATTTTAAAAATATGAATGGATAATTCTTATTATATTAAAAAATGTTTATATATTTTTTTTCGTGCATAATTTTAGATTTTTAATGTATATTTAAATGCATATTTTATCAAATATTAGTGCATTATTGCATGCTTATTTTTGCGTTTTATTGAACTTACGAGATCTGATAATATATAAGACAAGTCTTATAAAATTACGATGTTTAATATACATTAAGTATTAAACAATGCATAGTGGTTTCATTAGCGAAATAAGTTGAGACTTGGTTATTGGGGTATACGGTAACAGCAACTGAAATGTTAATTTTATTTTGAAATATTGTAACGTGGTAGGGGTGACCATTTAAAAATAGGATATAAAGGGAAGATTTTCTAATATTTTTGAATATACTCAACCGTAGCTCAGTAGCATAAAGGAAAAGGGTCTTAATATTATAAATAATGGTGTATTGGTTCAAATAATTATTAAAGTTGAACATATGAATATAACTTACTGACCGTTGATGTTTATAGAATATTATGGAGTTTGGCTACATCCAGTGGCGTACATTCAATCTTGCTCTGAGGGAGGGTTTAACAAAAATAATCTTTATCTTTTTTTTTTCGTTGCACACATAAATAAATAACTGCTATAAATATAAATTATTTTATACAACTTTTTTACCAATTTACAGTTTACTTTTACATTACAGTAAATTAATAGCTATTGGAATATAAAAACAGCATAGTTAACAAAAATTTTCAAACACCTATCAATATAATTATTTAATTATCATAATATTTGTATAGTTGTATATTTTAAGTTCAAAGCGTAATAATGAAACTACGAATATATTACACGTCATCAATAATAAAACAATTTTTTTTTTCGCCCTGGAGGGGGTTTGAACCCGGAAATCACCCCTGTATGTACGCCACTGGCTACATCGAATGTACAAGGCCGAACTACCATTTCTAACATATTCGGCATCGACTGTCGGCCTTAAAATAGTGATAAATGATATATGCCCTAGTGGAAACGTAATGTTTACTCAGCAAATATATAGGTACATATAATGTGCGTGGAGTTATAAAAATGTAAAAGTTGTAACAATATGTTAGAAAATAATTATAGAGTAATCACCATCAACGACATAATGAAGATTGTTAAGTTTATTAAATATGTATAATAATATATATATAAATATATTTCTTGGTTTTGAACGAAAAATCGAAAAATTGCCTAACGATGACCACGGAAAATACTGGAAAAACTGATAAGTATTTCCTGAAAAATATTAAATGTTATGAATAAATTATGTATGTGATTTTCTTTATTAAAATAATATTATGATTTATTTTAGTTGAACTGTATACACACGTATTGTAACATTTACATTTGAATAGATATTTTGAGACGGCTGCAGCATAACATAATCCCCATAGTGACATAATCTGTGTGGCATTTAACAAATTTGCTATTTATCTGATTACAATTAGGAAAGTACAAAAAGAATCATTTATATTTGTATTTTGAATATAATAAATGTAATAAAATTATCAAAATTGAAAATGTTACCTTAGTTAACATAATTTGTTTTTTGGATTTATTTCAACTTTATAATTTGTTAGTATTAAAATCAACAGCAAGTTACCAAATTGTTCTAAAAATATCTATCTGGTGGGACATAACAATTGAATGGGTCACTCAGGCCGAAGTGTTTGACTTTCATCCTTTAGATTGAATATGGATGGCTGATGTACAGGTAGTGAGTAATAAATCGAATATTCTGTGGGCTTTATTATTTGAATGTGTTTGAAATTATTCCAAAATCCATATACCCTTGATTGGAATAAAAATGTAAAAGATGAAGTTAAAATGTATTAGTTTATTTTGTTTATTTATGTTCTATCATCTTATGCACATCATATTATTTTCTTCTTGATATTTTAGACATAGAAGTATTAAATAAACTATTATAGCTTATTATTATTATTATGGCTTTTAGGTTGTATAATTTAAAATATTCCACTAATACTTACTTAAAGTTAAATAATGAAATACATATCATGGTTGATCAATTACTACATCGTAAAAAATTACAGATAAGTGTATACTTAACATGTTTAAATATCATTAAAAAATTGATATGCGAATTAAAAGTATTCATTTCTGAGATCGATAATCACATATAAACCGGTTCAATATTATTTAGTAACTTGTAACTTATCTCTATATAAGACTGAAAATTAGAGAGCACGTGTGGTAGATTCATTTATTTCTATTTTCTATTTAATTTTTATTTCAGTATTATTTATTTGTTTATTTAAATTATTATTATTATTTTTTTAAGAACCTTTTCAAACGTACTCTAGAAAATTGATTGATCGAAAATCAATAAAGATTGACACGTGGAGCTTAAAATTATTTTTCATTAGTTTCAAAAAAACTCGAGGAGATCGTGAAAAGGTTTTTTTACATAACACTTAAAATTCATTGACTTGTTAGAATATTCATTGAGAACCAACATAACAATGATTGCAGAAAACCACTGAATCGTGGTTAAAGACATTAGTATCTTGTAGACTAATATTTTTATAATATACTTTTTGATTAGTAATTAATATTATTAATGCACTTTATTTAGTTTTAAAATTAAAATAATATTTCATTTCGATAATTTTTTTCGACATAATAGTATGCAATTTTAGAGGTGATATATTTTAAAATACTTGTTTTATATTGAATTATATTTTTCATAATTATTTTTGAATTATTGGATAAAAGTTTTTTTATTTATATTATGTACCAGAATAACTGGCCTACCATGAAATTTGTTTTTACATTATTCATCTTAAATCTTGAAAAATATGTCATGAGTATAACAAGCTTTACTTGAAAGTCCGAAGTGTAAAAGATTGAAAGTTTTCACATTCGCAATAATATAAACAATTAATGACTTAACGAAACTATTTAATGAAATATAGTATATTTTAAATCAAATTATAAATGTCTGTTGTTGGGACCTAAAATATTATATATTTCGAAATTTTAGTAATTATCTATCCAAGTGATTTCAATAGTATTATGTAGTGTTATATTTTAAGTAACTATTGTTAAATTAGTGTTCTAAGTAGAGCACTAATTCAACTTTTAACAAAAGTCAATACTAACACTAGTATATTATAATTTATTTTTATGATTGGATTGATCAGCGGTGAGTGTCAGATGCTACGTTGACATTTTAGATGATACTTTGTTACGTACATTGAAGTTTTAGTTAACAGGGAAGTAAATAAATTTGAAAATTTTCTTCTGACTACTAGTTAGAATGGAGTATATAATTGCAATAATGGCATAAAATTGATCACGGCAGTTAGTTTCAATGTAGAATGCAATTCATACAAAAGCAGCTACGTTTACGTTTAATATTATCTTTAAAGCCACACGATGGTTGTTTGTCTTTGCATAATAATTAAACAACTATAACGAGCAAAACACCTTCATTAAATTATATGTATTCGGTATGCATATATTACATTAGTGCTTAGATAAGAACTAAGAATATGATTTGCATCTTACGGATTCGCTTATGATTATAATATGTTAAGTATTTTATGTTATCATTTTAGATTTAAAGTGTTTGAAACATATTGTATTTTGATGAGTATTAAGTTGGTATTTTAATAGAAATTAATAAAAACATAAACGAAAAAAAAAATGTAAGTAAGATCATTTTTTGAATATATAATTTATACCTACTACATTAAAATTTATTTTTTTGACTTTATCATTAGATATTATTATTAGACTCGTTTTACTACTTATTGATATGCAATTTAAGAACTTTGTATTAAGGATTTGAATTTTATTTTACTACTAATCCATAGTTAATTTTTAAATGAGTTGATCATAGAATGACTTCTCTGAACTTCAAAAAAAAAAAAAAAAAAAAAAAAAACAATAAAAATATTAGTGTAAATTAAAATTCAATCGACGTGAAAATATGAGATACAAAAGTTGGATAGCATACATCTGTACAGAGATTCAACTAGAATAGTGTTTTTAGATCTGATAATAATGATAAATAATCACTCAACTGAAAATTAATTTAGAATAAATCTTAATTTACAAATATTTCCGAAAGAAATAAACTATAAATCATGATTTTTAGATTTACTACAAAAAAAATATAGTTAGAATAATTTTATTCTAAAATGTCTAATCTTAATGTAACTTTAACTGAAAAATTTACTGTAGGAAATGAACAGTTAGACAGGTAATATCGATGATTAGAAAATTTAAATATTTTAAATATATCTTCAGATTTTTTGAGAATATTTATAATATTGACGATTATAATATTTTGAATTTTCATTCATATGGTAACTTTTGATATCACGCAATGTACTCGAATAGTGATCAATCGATTATGAAATTAATATGTATTATAATTTTATTTTATTTTCTAATTACAATTATTAACATGAAGTTCTTAATAAATTAGCAAAGACTTTTATAAAATATTAATTTTGTTTGGAAACACAAATTGATCAAGAAAATTACTTCTGAATGTTGAAAAATTGCCAAATCGGTGGTAAGCTATGAAGATATTACTGTTTTACATTAAAAATAAATTATAAAATTTCAAATATTTTGTATCACACTCTGTATTATATATAGTCCAAAGTTAGTATAGTATGTATTAGTTTTATTTAAAAAGTTGAGAATTAATATAGGTAACGTAGGTAGTGAAATTTTATGGTTTTGATTTTATTTTTTTGAGTTTTAGGTGTTATTGGAACTCTAATAAATGTTTTTGCGGATTCACTGATAGTGTATGTTAATTAATTTGAGGTCGAGTCTTTTTGATTATCCATGAATGATATAGAAAATACACTGGGATTAATTAAAAATGATTTTGAAGCAAGAAAAAAGAAACAAGAAAATAATAGACAGGTTTTATCATATGAGTATTATTATTTATTTTTCTTACTGCTCGTCTCCATATTTTATAACTATTTATTTGTCTTTTATTTTTGATAGTCACTTATTTAAAAAGGGTTAAGTATATACAATTAAAATATTAATAGTTTGTTATACAGTGTAAATTTGAATTTACATAAAAATAAATAGTTTTCCTGTAACTTTAGTCAATATGAGTTGATAAATATTTTGGTAATTTTTTTATGTAAAAATTAATATAGGTGATAAACATTTTTTTACTTAATTAGATTTATTATAAAATCCTCTCTACGTATGTTTTATACTAAAATAAATGAAATGTTATTTTATGAATTTATTGATGTAAAAGATTTATTTTTATTAATCATAAAAGTCTTAATCGCTTAAAAATAAGAATTATTTTGTTCAAAAATCATTAAGTATATATTAAAAATACAAATGTTTAAATTTTCAGCAAATGATTTAAATTCAACATTATTCAATAAATATTCATACAAAGTATTTAAATAACTATAGACTATCTATAACAAAATGAGTAATTACTAATATGTTTTTTAATTTTTATTACATTTTAACTCAAGGGTTTAGAGTTGTATGAATTTAAAATACATAAATTATTTCGATTTTGTAAAAAGAAAAAAATCGTTCAAGTATGAAGTGAGATAAAATGTAAATATTGTATTATAACTGGTTCTTACTGTTATTGTTTAAATTTATTATGAGATAGATATATTTTATTGGTTATTTATCAGAGCTGAATATTTACTTATTAGCTGGAAAAGACAAATATTATTTTATAGAATAAGTATTAGATGATTATACATTTTTTACGCTTTTTTAACAAATAAAATATTATTGAATATTAGATTTAAGAAAACAATGTTCTACTTATATAAGTATGTTATTAAAGTGTTGAAGGATAATTTATCTTCAGTTGATTGGGGAAGGAATGTGTGTTATTTGTGATGGACAGATAAAATGATAATGGTTTTATTTTCTGATGGTTCAAGTATGTTTATGAAAAATGCATACTCTCACTAATTGACCCTCAGTGCAAATGATAAATGTTTTGTAGACGAACAGTGGAAAGTAGGCGACAGGCGAAACGCATCATTTCAAGTGGACCTTAGTTTAGGATGTATATATTTCTCCGGGAGTTTGGACACTTACTCGGGTGAGTCCAATTATTAAAACAGACATAATGATGGTCCTTGAAGACTTGTAAGTAAACTAGACTTGCATGTCGAAAGAAATGTATACGTGGCAAAAAGTATACATTTAATTTAAAAAAGAAAAATATATATAATGTAGTAATATTATAAATATTTAAATTCATATTCGAAATTAGTTTGTAATGTATTTTTCAATATATAGTAATAAAATATGTTTCAAATAGCTTCATTAAGATGTCTTATTAAAACGAAATGTAGTTATAAATTAACAAAGCAATATAGGTGTCTAAAATGTCGGTTAAATCAATTGTAACATTTTCTGAGCATTTGAAAATAAAATAAAAAATAATATCTCTCATATTAACGATTACTTATGATGAAATGCTTTGCAATCACGCATACCAATCAATAACTCAATTTAATCTGGAATCTTACCAAAGTTGGTATTTAGGAAATAATTCTTAGTCTAGTAATAATCATTCAAATAAATTATAATATAATTGACTTATATTAGAGGTTACAAATTATGTTTATGTATATTAAATAAAATTTAAAAATATTTTTAAATTTTATAAAAAAAAAAGATAATAGTTTAATAATTATCAAGAATCTCATTCGTTTTTAGAACAAATTACGAAGAATCGATTGCCTATTTTACAAAGTACTCACTAGTAAGGACAGATTAAGCATTGAGTCCGGGTTCTAGACCCTGAAATATTGAAAGCCCCGAAGAAGCCTTTTTTTATCGGAACAAATTCATTATTGTATTATTTTTTTCGTATTATGTCGTTTTCCAGTTGGTTTGCATGAATGCCCATATGCGGGCAAAGCAGTAAGAACAGATTGGACTGGAATCACACACACTCGCCTTACCAGCTATTAAAAAAAGGAAAATACGTTACTTATTTTCAACAGTATTTTGTTATCTATAGATTTTTAATTTGGATTTGTGAATTGATTTTTTACATTATCGACTGTTTATGATTTAACCGTATCAGTTGGAATTAACTGGTATTAATTTGAAACAATTTTATATTTATTATGTTCTTATTGAGTTCCTTATAATATAGCCGGGAAAGGTGGTATTAATATGGAGACGGTGTAGTAGTATCTCATATAATTATTATTTTATTTTTACCGATATAAACTTTTAATAAATACATAATATATTATTACAAGCTGCGACAATGTCTTAAGAATATGTTAGTGGAGTCATTAAGCAAAAGATTAAAAAAGACTAGGTAGAAAATATGAAAATATTGCCAACTAGTGAGTCAATGGTACATTATTTATATCACCTGTTACAACTAAAGCTGTTTTAATAAAAGTAAAATTAATTTTGTTAGTTTTTGTAGTTTTGTACTTAATTTTTTAATTTAAATTAATATCGAAAAGATTACTGGGCCTCACTGAGAAAAACTCGTGTGGAGGACCAGAGTTATTTTAAATTACAAATAATTCTTATTTATTTAGGTAAATATTACATTTTTATATAAAGACAAATTAGGAGTTTTTTTTATAAATAAATCACATAAATAATTTCAGTAATATTAAAGCGTTATTTAATATATTAAATACAATATTAAGTCTTAACATACCATATTCATATTGGAGCCTGTGGGTAATTTTTTTTTTGAAAATAGGTAGTGGTATATTAACCATATCACTAGACATCAAGTTAAATATCTGCATCCCCAGAAAATAGAAAACTTTTCGGTAGCTAGTTTTTGAGGATAAGTCTAAGAAAAATTTACTAGCTGCATATCTGGTGTTGACCCCATGGTTTATAGAATCCAACTGATTATGATTTTTTAGATAAATAGTGATTATTTTAAAGTATAAGAGATCTATATTAAGGACATTAAAGTCTTCGAATAGTTTTTTGGTTGGATATTTCCAATTCTTTTTATTTGTGACCCTGAGTATAGTGTTTTGGGATTTTTGAAGCGGTATAGCATTGCTATAGGTACTACCCCTCCCAATTATGCCATAGATTATTATTGACTCGAATAGTGTTAGGTATATAATTTTGATGTCTTTGAAAGGTAATATCTCACGTAGCTCTCACACAATCCACAATTTATATTAATTTATATTTTAACTTTTTTAATTCAAATGATTTGTTTTATTTTATTTTTACTCAATGACGTTTTGCACAGGGGTGGTTAGTGTTTTTGTGAAATAAAATATTATGCAAAATAATGATTTAAATTTATATGTATCTGCATTTTTCTTATTAATAATTAAATTTTAAATTTAAATTGTTAGTACTAGTAAAAGTATGATTTAATGGGTCGTAAAATATATATTTTATAGTTCTGATAAGAGGTGTAAAATGTTCTCATGTTGAGTGTTAGGATTGTAATACGAATTGTCGATAACAATATTTTTGACTGTCCGCATTACCACTCAATCGTCTAAGCAAAAAAAAAGTAACTTCTTGAAATAACTGACAGCTTTCTAGACTTATTAGATTTGATTCTCTTACATCTAGAGACGTTTTAAGAATATTACATTTTAACGTGTAGCACCCTCAAATGGGCATTGAACTGATTCTAGCACGTCAATCAATCGGCTATTGGGTTAGGATTATCGCGTATTTTAAACCAGATCGTATAGAAGAACAATAGTGTACGCTGACTGTCGATAAATACGAATTATCAAACTTAAAACGACATGCATTATGCAATGCATATCACTTCTAATACTATATTATTGTAAATAGCTAAAGAGTGGGCATCGAAAAGTTTATGTTTTTAGCTAGTTCCACGTTTGGATTGTTCGACATAATACCATTTCTATAAGGTTTTAAATAAATACCTTTTAGTTTTGTTTAATTTACATATGTACATATTAACATCAGTTATCATATAATATACTTTTATCGTCACATCAACAAATATTATAATGAAACGTAATAGAATTAAATTAGTCTTTATACTAGAAATACTATAATAGAATTAAATTAGTCTTTATACTAGAATATAAAAACTAAAAAATAATATCCGTACCAGTAATTTTATTATACCCTCAATCTTTATTGTATCATATTTTTTCATAGTCCGTAGAAAATGAAACAAACGTAATTTACTTTACAACACCTTTACGAATAAAATAATAAATAAAATTAAAATGTATTAAATATTATTATTATATTTATTAAACATTTAAAATACCGTTTCGTCAAATATTAAAACAAAATTATGTGGATTCCGAAATGTATAGTTATAATAAAATGTATTAAACTTTTCACCGTTCTTGATGTTAAGAAATAGTATTTCTGAAATTTGCGTTTTTAAATATAGAAGATCATTAAAATATTTGAATCACATGAACTATTTCAAAATCGATTATCCAAAAACTTGAAGGGCTTTTATGGTCACGAATAAATATGCATATATGTATATTTGTGTTTAACTTATGTATGAATGCTATCTAAAGGTTACAACGAAGATAACTATAGACTTAAGTAGTTTATAAATATTTGTTGGTGGCTGTTTTGTAAATATTTGTATTTATTATACCATATTTTGTTAGGTTATAAATAAAATAGAATCATTTATAGGTATTAAAAAATAACATAGTCTTTATAGTTTCATTTATACGAATCTAGGTAAAAATGTCCAAGGAAAAATTGTCCACGATAAAAATGTCCGTGGTAAAATTGTCCAAAATTAAAAATTTTCATGGTAAAATTGTTCAAAATAAATAAAAATTTAAATTGTTGTTGTTTTTCAATAAGAGATTTTATACACGTTCTGAAATTACAGAGAAATCTTTATGCTATTCAGTATACAATTAATTCAATTGTCGGATCTAAATAGATTTATTATTAATATAAACATTATTTGTATGTAACAGCCATATTAAATGACAAGCAATTAATTAAAATGCGTTTATTATAGTTACGTGCCTTATTTTTCACCTCATTATATGTACATATAACCCACTATGCAAAAGTGTGGTTACTGCGTGAGAGTGATCTCCGATGACAGCTTGCAGGTAAAAAACATAAAAAATAAAATCCTATTAAAAATAATTGATTATTTCAAATAAATGAAAATATTAGTTCATAAAAAGACAAAAGGATGATCAAATAAGTATGGCTGAAAATACTTTGTTCTACATTTTTTTATTTTTTATTTTTATGTTTTTATTAAACTGGAGTTGACCTATATATATTTATCGACTTTATTGTTGATTGAATTTCAAAAGGCACGGAAATATTATTTTTAGTAATAAATTTTGGTCTATAACTATTTATGTGTGATTCAACAAAAATATCACAAACATCAGTATTAAACACCAATACATTTTTTATACTATCTACCTTAAATAAGTAAAAAATTGACACATTTATTTCATTTACTTTTTTTATTGCAGTATTACCCTGAACGCTGTTTATTTTGACCATTGTTAAATACTTACGTTTTATGCACATCCCATAAAAGTAAATTATTAAAATATTGATTCATTTTATTGAATTGTACGTACTTTATTGTTTTTAAATATAGAGTTCAATAGAAGTTTGATATAATACTCGATGCTCTACATACATATTAATTTTACTGTTGACGAATTCGTCATAATGGAACACTTTTTAAAAATAAATGTTTTTATTTTGTGTTAGTCAAAATAGTTATTCTAGTTCTTTTCAATTCTTAGTAAATAGTTATAATATAATTTTTTTCTTAGTGAATGCGTTGGGAATATTTTTTTATATGAAGTGTAAAATATTCGAGCTATTCGATTTTGACAATAAAAACAATTTTCAGAAGAACCGAGTCCAGATACAAAAGTACACATAATTGAAGATTTTATTTAATTTTTTCATAATTTAATTTATTCTCGCTGGTTTTTTTTTTTTTGGTACTAAAACTGTTATAGCAGTAAAATATAAAAATACAAATTTTATAACCTAAGAATTTTTTTCTCATAATTTTATGTTGACGTCTGATGGTATAGTAATCGAAATTAAATTAATAGGAAAAGATAAATAGAAGAATGATAAAACCATTTAATGAAACGACGATGTTTGAATTATGTTTCAAGAAACCAATGGGCTCTGTGAAATTTTGCAATAAAATATTTTTTATAACAGTACCTATACAATTATAATACCATCTTTAGTTTACTGAGTGAAGTGCAATAAGGCTTTATGTTGTAGCTTGTTTGGTCACATGTCTAAAATATTTGAGACACATTCATTTATCTTATCATACGTCCTGTATGATATCATATCTTTATGTATACATTTTTATTATAAGATCAATATTGTATTTCATACATACAATATTTTTATGGATGTTGTATGCATGGATTTCTGAATGAGATTTATTATAATTTTTATTTTAATAATTTATTTTACTGTAACTGCTTTAACGCCTTGTATTCGTTTCGTTTGATTATTCCTAGGCATTAGGAATTTAAGTATCACTTAATTTTACTACTAGATTATCAATAGCGATATGAAAAAACAAAAGATGAATGAAAAGAATAAATGTAAAAAAAATATATTCTATACACATATATATATATACTCAACAGTTATAAAATAACTCAGCGCGTCAGTGGTGCTCTTGTATCATTTATAATTCTTAAATAATATTTTTTAATCATTTATTAGAAATAAAATTCAACCACTTTCATTTTGGATGACTTCCAATGAAACAGCTTTTGGTTTTAAAAATGAAACTGGTGGTCATACAATTATTTTATGATAACTATAGGAAGTAACGCAATATAATTTGTTTATTATGTGCAATAGTATTATATATTATAAAATAACGCATGAGTATACTGCACTACAAAATTTGACTTATTTGACTATTTGACTTATATAACTCGTTTTTGAACTTCCTCTTTTGCGGTTTACTTCTATCATACTTCACATTATTATTATTATTATTATTTTGTCTATTACCTATTATATGCAATCGCCATGATCTTAGGTTATTTAGGAAGGTTTTTTAATTTTTAACTAAATTTAACACTTATTTATTTGTTTTTATTTCCGTCCATTTTTTGCCAGCACCACATATCTAAGCTTCTTAAATGGTTTCATCTTTTTTGTTCAATGTCCATGTTTCACTTCCATATAATAATGAACTCTATGTACAAGTTTTTATTAAACGTTTTCTTGTTCTTAGATATACATTTTTTGATGTTAGTAATTTACTGTTAAGTAGAAATGCTTTTTTTGCTTGTCCTTTTCAACTTTTTATTTGTTTTTCTGATTTCCTATCATCTCTTATTATGCTTCCTAAATATTTAAATTGATTAACTTGTTCTATTCTGTTTTTTTTAAGGGAGATTTAGATTTTTGGTTCATTTGTAGACGGCATACCATTAATTTTGTTACTGTCGTATCTATATTTAATTTAAATGATAAAAATATGTTTTCCATTTCAATTAGTGACATGTATAAATCCTTTTCTGGACAAATTATATTTTTAATAAAGTGGAAAAAGTCAGAAAAAATATCGTTTTTAATATAAGTTGAAATAATAACTTATTAACTGAAATTAATATACAGATTGTATAAAATTCTGCTTGGTTTTTGATGTACATAAATTTCTTACTAAAAATAAAATTCAGTACTAAACATCTACTTAAATTGGAAAATCTTAAAGCTATTGTGAAATTGTACCACTTTATTCTCTTGGATTATTTTGCTATTTAAAATATTTAGTTATACACGGATAGTGATATAAATTGTTTACTCCGTGTTACATATTTACATAAATTCCCTAGGTATATTCGTTTTTGGTGAATTTATTAAATTTGTCACTTGAAAATCACATGTAAATTGTGTTCAAGTTTGAAAGGGAAATGATAATAGTTTTTAGTTACCGTTTTTTAGATATATATTTTACACAGGTTTACTAGATTATCTAAATGCCCCTGAAGTTTAATATGTTATTAAAGTTAATTAATCGTACATAGTAGGTTTATTTAACCTGAGTAAGAAATAGTTTTAGGTACAGTTATCATATATTTATATTATGTTCATCCATCATTTATTTAATTGCTATAGTATCAAATTATGAACTGTCCCGATTTAACGTAATCAAACTATTATTTCGAAGTAAATCAACCATTATTACAATTTATCATTTATAACAGTTTCACAATAACGTTATTTTATTCTTAACTGTATAAGAGAAAGACTTTCAACATCTTGGTTTTCCACTTTTTCACGGATTTTCATGAACTGAAAAACATTTTATACATTAATTTTGATTATTAATACGTATTATAAGATATATTCTTAATAATAATTACTAATAAATCTAACCAACAAAGTGACCAACGGATGTGATATATCACCTATCTCAAACAATGACTGCTATTTTTTATGAACTTACACTATAATAATATTTTAAATATTTATGAAACTCGATCAAATTATTTGATTTTTTAGATTCATGATAAAACGGATTATAATTATTAGAAAATAAATCGTGATTATTTATCGACATTTTTCATTTTTTCAGGAGAGTTTATAAAAACCTGTTGATAAAAATTATAAGCTCAAAATTCCTTTCGAATTTAATTTTTATTCTAAAATGAGGTACTACATTGAAATGTTGATGCATTTTTACTGACTTCAAAAGTTTTTATAGAAAAAAGAAAATCAATAATTTCGCTTTGCTCGGAATTTAAGACGATAGAAATTGTAAATTATTGTTCTGTTTTTTTAATACGATGGCTTGATGTTTTGTTAATAATAAGTGCATCATAAATTTTATGATCGTACCAGGTACGACCTGAAATATTTTTTTGAATAATTTATCAAATAAACACTATGTATCATAATATATTGAATATAGGTATCTGATGTTTTAAATAAATATATTTTAATATTTTACATTGTATTAAACAATGTCATAATTATTACAATTATTTTAGTGTTCTGGTAATAGTGGTAAATAGTATGATTAGAAAATTATTATTAATTTTTTTTTATTTATTATATACTCAAATTTTTCCGTCTACATTCTATGATTGTTTTATGAAATGTTCGAATAACATGATAGTTGAATTTTGTTTAGTTAAATTGTTTTTATTTTCTAGTACTTTGAAAACCTAAAAATAATAATTTATATTTTTAATTTTTTAGTAATTATTTGAAGCGGAAAATTAAATTATTGCCAACATCATATTTAATTTCCATGTTTAATTAGTATTTTTAATATTTTTAATTAATTATAAATAAGAGGTTCTAAAAAACGTATTAACTTTTTTAATAATAATATTAAAATTGAAAGTTAAATTAATGTACTCAAAATATTCAAAGACCCATAAAAATATTTCATAATACAGTTTTTTCGATCTGGGATGAGTCAGAAAAAGTGAGTTCTGTAAGTAATAACATGCTGTAAAATTAAGACCATCTATTTACATGGCTAAGGAGTCATGGATATTTTTATTTCATTTCAATAATTATATTTTAATTTTGCGAAATAATGTTTAGTTAATTTGTATAACGTGTACGTCGAATATGACGGCAAGTAAAAAATGTGAACGTAAAAATATTTAAGATTTTCATTATCAAGATTCATGACACAAACGTCTATCATATTTTTAGCATTTTATATCATATACGTACCATGTAATATCGGAAATAATGTATCCTGTTTCCTTATCTGCCTTATATTATGATGATTTTCAACAATATATATTCATAACTTTATGTTGATATTACGATGTATTTACTAAAAAAAACATTTTTTCCTTGCACTTAATAGATCATGAGTCGTTGTTTTAAATAAACCAATACCGAAAACTAAAAAAATTTTCTTAATAATATATTGTGAGTAATATTCAATCATTATATTTCTAAAAAATATCTAATATGGACTATTTCTTGATTATTATCCTTTGTTTGTTCTAAAGGTGTTCGAAATTATTCTTTGTCATACGGATGTGAAACATGCATGTTAGTATGTGAAATTTGTGGGTTAATTTTCAAAGGCAAAAATTAGTTTATTTAGTTATATACTATTATACATCATGGATGTATAGTATTAGTATTAGTAATATTCAATTTTTTTATATTTCTGAAAAAAAGAATAATAATAAAAATCTTTTTAATATGATGCCTTATTGATATTATCTATAGTACCTATATTATAAATAATTACAAAATTTTTAAAAAACTGATATATTATTTTACATTAAAATGGAGGATTAAATTCTAAATGATTTTTATTGACTTTGTTTAAACCCGATGATGAGTTTTTAATTCGAACCGGTCATACTTTATAAATATAATAATATTCTAGGCATTTATTTATTTACTCATTTATATATATATAAACTATTTGATTATTTATTTATATTTTAATTTATGAGCATTACCAATCTTATAGTTTTTAATTTTTATTATTTTGGTTTTAAATGAAAACAAATAATTTGTGATTTAAAAAATGCATCCTCTCACCATCACTAAAAAAAATTAATAAAACTAATTTCAAAACTAAACTTTTGTGGGATAATGACTAGTCTTAAAAAAAAAAAAAATAACTATTGTGGGTACTTGGGCTAAAATATAGTAAAAGAAATAATAATTATATGTTGTTTTATTGACACGTCGAGTAGTATTTATTGAAGATGACACAATGATATTTTCTTTGAATATTAAAATATTGTTTTATTATGTATCAACTTTAATATCTTAAATAAACATGGACCATAAGGTTTATGTCAATATAAAAATAACTACAAATAAGTATAATAATTATGCAATTTTTACATAATCAGATGTAATACATTTATGTTAGAATATCTAATAAAATTAAAAGCTAAATATTATTTTATATATTTTGTTAAATGAATAACAGTAAAGTACGTATGTACTCAGTGTTAATATTTTTCTAAGGAAGGTCTTGACAACATTTTGAGTGACTTTGTCCTTTCAAACTCCCCAAACTATATTCACCACTGTTAATAGGAAACTTTTAGAGGTTGATTTTATAACTAAAAGTTTGATTACAGAAAGAAAAGAAGAAAAATATTATTTTGAAACTAAAACATTCACCAAATTTCTCAGAATACAAAAAAAGTAATATACTATATTTGCGAAAACAATTGTATATAGCGTATTTATAACCTTCTTATGTATTGTCTCCGGTTTTTTTTATTCATGGTCCCTGATTAATATTATTTTTTATTTTCTATAGTTTTATTTCTAAATTAATAAAAACTCATATTTTATGTATTGATATATTCATTGACAATAGATTTTTTATTTGAATATTTTTTTATTTTTTTTTTTTGGTTACAGAAATACTGCATATTTAAATAATAATAATATATTTCACGTGTATTTTAAGTAATGTAGAGTGCAGTAAATTGAAAAGATTTAAAAAACCCGAATAACATCTTTAAGAAATATTGACTAGTTATTTAAAATTAAAATTCAATAATTTATTTTCCTAATTCATTGTTTCTATTATCTTCTCTTAGTTTTGAGTGTTATGGTTAATATTTGATTGAGCATTAAAATCTATGAATATATACGGTGTTATTGAATATTTTAATGCATGTGAAAAGTACAATGATTTAAAATATAATTTCCCAGATACGATTTCCTTGTTTTCATATTTCATAAGCCCAAAAGGTAGGTAATGTTAGTATCTTAGTAATCATGTATTTAATATTTATCTTAATAAAAACTTTTATCGTCAAGCACTTTGATAAATTTAATTTTAACAATGTGTAAATATTTATTGTGGAGAAGAAAATAATTTTTTCTGTATAATTTTATGTGAACATTAGTAATACAAATTTACATTTAACCAAAAAAATGTATTTATAAATAATATCAGTAGTTATTAAATAATATTATTTTTCAATTGGGTAGTTATCGTGTGAATCGTGTGAATAGCACATTTTTTGTACTTGAAAATCCTAAATTTGAGATGTTTTTTTCACTTAAAAAAGTATTTTTAACTATGACTGATCCAAAATGTGTTTAAAATTTTTAATTTTATCTACCTGGAAAATATTTCGTTATAGTTGAGACTTTTCGATAGCATTTTCTATTCTGTATAATATTTTTCGTATCGATAACTTTTAACAAGAAAATAGTGGCTATTACTTTCTCCTTCGTCCTGATTTCTACACTGAGTAATTGTTGGGTCTTTTTTCCCCTTCCATTAATAACACGGCTACAACTTCTTTTGTTGTCCGAGTTGACCTAGGTGGAGAGGAAAAAAATCGTTTCGTGTTCAGTTTTAGCCTCATTAGCTGAAACTCGTTGTGTCCGTCTGGCTGACGACGGTTAATCATTTATGTCGATGACGGGGTTTCCGAGCTTCGTTGTATCTATACGATATATGTATATACAGTATTAGCCATCGGGTCATAATAGTAATAAAATAATATTAGTAATAAGTCGAATTTCAAGTATAATTTTGAAAATTTGTTGAGAAATCTCGTTTTAAAGTACACTATTATGAGGAATGTTTTAGTTTAAAATGTTGTTATTTTAAATGAAGATCGAGGTAGACGGTTAAAATGATTAAATTCGATTAAAAATAAAATAAATTTACTGAACAGTTGTAGGTTGAATAAAACATATAGGTTTGATGGATTAGATAATAGAAATTATTTATTTATGAGCATCATTGTAATTCTATAAAAATTATTATAAAACCATCACATATAGAAACATTCAAAATAGAATATACTGACCAATCAAGTATCTTTAACATGTAAGTTAATATCGCATTTTTAACAACGTGTAAGGGAAAAAAAAAGAAATACTATAAATTTCAAGAATATTTATTTTATGCAATTTAAGTATTGGTAATTAGGTATAGTTAAGATTTAGAATTGTTTTTTTTTTTTTTTTATCACGAATTTTATAAAAGATTCCATTAATTGAACCTGTACTGTCTACTTTTGTTTCACAACCCAACATTTATTAAATGTAGACAATATTATCTTTATAGAGGAAAATCGATTTGAAAAATAATAAAAATATTATTGATTTGTCATGGTTACTAGGTAACACGGAACCTAAGAAACTATGGTATTTTGGTAACGATTACCGTGGTATGTTATAGAACCTGATAATTTTGTTGGAGTATTAAAATAAAAATTGCTTATTTAATACTTGTATATGTTACAGTAAATTATGTTTAATATAAAATTTATGATATTTTATAATGAATAACAATAGTTATCAAACAACCATGTAACTATATTGATTTATTGTTTTTGGGGTTTTATTATTGTTAATTTCTACACACGTTGGAAAATGTAGTTATCGTAATGGTGTTGACTAGTATTTTACACAACCATGATCGATGAGTATCGTAATGGGACATTATAGTTTGTTGTTTCTATTCTAGATAATATTTCTGTTAATGTTTCACGATACGTCGGTACCCATCGGTATCGTTGAATCGTAATGTTATCGTTGTTTGTTCCATTATTATAGTAAGTATAATAACATCGAACATTTTGTGTTTATTTTGTTTATACTGTATTATTATATAATTCAATATAGATGAACTTGAAATGGAAAAGAAATTTAACAATATTATATGCGATATAATTCATAAAAAATGTAGTCTATGAATTAGGTCCCGAAAATGGTTTTCTACAGTACAAGAATATGAGGTCTTAACTTGGGTCAACAGAAGAAATTTTGCTTGACCTCAAAACTTTTCTCAAATTTTCTAGAGAAAGAGAGATAACATTTTGAGAAACAGCAGGCTATAGTAGTTTTATGAGCACAAAAGATTACCAAAGATGTCAATGTAAGATGAAGTGTAAGACGAATAAATGTACTTGTAGTAGTTGGCTAATTTTATTATGCAATTCAAAATGCCTCAGTTCTTTGCCATATGAAAATAAATAATATTACAATATAAACAATTAGTTAAATGAACATTATTAAAAAATATTTTTTGGAATTAACGTAAGTACTCTATAAATAATGTTATAATCCTTGCAAATTATTCACTTTAATCTGTTAATGTTAATAATTGGAAAATAACGTTAATATAAATTTAACGTAATTTATTGTAACATAAATACTATATATATATATATATATATATATATATATATATAAATAATTTAAATAATATTAACGTGAACCGAGGTAGAAAATAAAATATTGTTTAAAACGTATCCTGTACTTTTCATAATTTTCTAACAGCGATGTGTGAAAAATCAAATTGCAACGAAAACCAAAATATTTTTATAATGTCATATCCGAATTATTAATTGTAATAATAATACTTTTCCTTATTTTTAAACATAATGAATTGATATGATAATAAAAAAAATTATAGGTAGTAAAAAAACCATAAATGTATTTGATTTGATAATAAAAGTCATAGTTATTTAGATTTTAATATTTATTTTAAAGTATTAATTTATATAATTAACGAGATCATATATTAAACCGAGAAAAGTTTAAAAATATATCTTAGTTTGTGCATTTTTTTACTTTCCATAAATTTTAAATTTATTTATTTATTTGAAATCATTAAAATTTGACTGAATTGAAATTTAAAATATTCATAAGCTTAGTTATATAAAATGTAAACGACTCTTAGTTAAGAAGATAACCAACCCAACTAAATTATCAATAACTCTCAGGTCCTCAAAAATTCTACATAAACCAATGCCGAATATCTACATAAATATTTTGGTTAGTATATTCGAAGTATATAACTTCTCAAGATAAAAAATTAGGGAATTACTTGTTTTCGAACAACTATATTTAATAACTTTTATAAATGCCTTTGAGAATATGAAATAACTGTATTTACATCCAGTTTTGATAGAGTATTTTAAACAATCAAAGATAATTTTGTATGGTGGAAAATAATTATTTTACATGAACTTTTTCACTTAAACTATAAAAACAAATATACATATTTATTTGTAGTTGCATTGTAATTGCATTAATAAAATTGTCTTAGATAGTTGAATTACACAGTTTTTGTAACTTTTAAAACGTTTACTTCATGGTATACGCATAAGTAGGATTCTAATTCCCCTCCCCCGAAATATCTTCATCATATCAATTTTTTCTTTATTGTCATAATATAAGTTTTATCTTAGTAAAAATATTGATGATTTTTTTTTTGGCTGATTTTAATAACAACGATTTAAGTGATAACGTGGTACAACAGAAATCATTTATTAAGTAAGTTTAACTATTTAAACTGTATGGAAAAATGCTTAAGTTTGCTAATTTGTTGTACCATAAAGTTTGCGTACCATTAATGGTACGCGTATCACAGTTTGAGAACCGCTGATCTAGATAATAACTTCTTATATTTTATCTTATCTAGATACATTTTATTCGAGTCATCTATTGTTTATTTATATTGAAAAAAACATATCTAGATAAATTTATTTTTAGAAAAATTTGATCTTAAATGCAAACAGTTTTATATCCACAACCAAATTTGAATTTTTATTATTTAATCAAAATTAATAAAACCATTCTGAGGACAGTAATTTAAATATTTAAAAATTAATTTTAAACGTATATTTAAAAATAATACAACATTTTTCAACTAAATATTTTATCATAAGGTTTATCTACAATGACAGTATATTTTTGGTTTTTACTATTTACTACCTTTGTTAATTACTATACATGTCTGAACTATTTTTGTATTGAATAGTATTATGACGTGATTGTGTGTGTGTGTTTTAGGTTAGTTGAAAATTATAAAATATTTTCACTATTATGTATGATCATTATTGTTATGGAGGTAATTGATATTTTTAAATAATCAATAGGACAACTAATTTATTTTCATGAATAAATATAAGGATGCAATTTCAAAAATTAATAACTAATAAAATAATAAATATTCTTTGAAAGTAGATATTATAATATTTAGATAATTAAGTTTTACAGGCATGTATTCTGAGTATAATGATTTGATTTAATAGTTAAGATCTCGGACGATGACTAAAATATTTTATTTAAACGCAAATAGTCATATTCACTTATAAACAGTAATAATATTAATTTTTTGTCATTGATGTGAAAAAAACTAAATTATCCATTTTATTATCTAGATAAAAATAATAATTTTTATCTTTATCTGTATCTATATAAGTTTTTTGTTATTTGGACACAACATTGATTACGATACAGTTTTAGTTTGTTCGATATAATACTTAGTTCAAACTCTATATTACATTTTATTACGTTGATCTATGATTTTTTTTCCCTTCAATTTCGAGAAATTTTAATAAAACTAAGTGTAATAGTATTATGAAAGTGTTATAAGTTATTGTAGCTATTTTATTTGTAATTTAAAAAGGATTTTAGTCTTCTTTTGAGAATACTATATTAATTAAAATTATGTTAATATGTATAGTGTATAAATTCAACGTTAAAGAATGTTTAATGAGCAGTTTTTATAATGAAAGAGATGTTTTAAAATGTATGCTGATGTGACAGTTCAATTTCCCAATTAATGTTAGTACTCACTCGTCACTTTAAGGTAAAGTAATAGTATATATAGACATATAGTTATGAAAAGTCATACTGAGTCATATTATTTTATTACATAAAGAAGATATTCTGGTGAAAAATGACATCATAAATGTGAAAACGGAAAATGGAAAAAATCAAGAATATTTTTGGTACAAATATTAAGACTACATTGTCCACAAAAAAAATATTATCATAGAAAATACCATCATAAAATATTATTGTTAAAAATTCTTTGATATTAAAATTTTACTTAGTTATAATGCATTCTAAATCAATTGTATAGCAATGTTACAGGGAATTTTTTTGAACTATTCGTTTTGTAAGTTAAATAAGTTTCAGATACATTTTTGTCTATTCAACTACGTACATATTGTTTATTGAAAGATATTATGATATTATATGTAGAATAAAAATTAAATTCTAAAATAATTATTATTTGTGGGAGTACAAAATATTTGTATATATTTTCAAAACATGGGTTACATTAATAAATTTAAACATTAAATAATTGGTTTCTAAAAGACATTTAAGTCGCAAACCAAACTGATTTTATTTCTTTTAATTAAACATTCGTTTACTGGAAGACATTTAACAGTATTTCTATATGTGGTTTTAAGATTTTTTTTAGATCGTTATAATTATGGAGAAAGTACAAATTTAATTTTTTCAAGCATTTTTGTTCTTCAATATTTGATCGAATAAAATATTTTAAGTGATTTTTGGCTTGGATTTGTTATTTAATGTTAGACTATAGAAAATAATAAAATAAAAATAGACCCACAACCGTAAAAACCAACTGATATAAAAAATGAAATTTTATAATTTGTCCATCTGGACATATTTTTTAATAATAAACTAAAAATAGGCTGACACTTTTGTAATGATTGTATCTAACTATTAATGGTTGTACTTCAAGCATAGTTATGATTCTATTCAAAACCGTAAATCGCTAGATTTTTATTAAAACAAAAATATTTAAACCTTTAAGCATTATTAAATAATAAATTGTTTTACTTCAAGCATACTTTCGATTCCATTCTAAATAATAAATGCTCGAGTTTTTGACTAGAATAAAAGAGTTTATTAAGCTGTTAAGATTGGAAAATATTTTTTCACAGTTCATTATATTCTTCGACTTTTATCAAATATATTTTTAAAACGTTTATGTGGAGATAATATATATGAAAGTACAGTGAAAAGAGAAAAAATGTTTAATGTTTAATAGTCAACTTGTTATATATCCTTAAGTTCATGGTAATTCAAACTATTTTTTCACAAAACTTAATTCAGAGTTATTGTAATTTTTAGTATATTATTAACAAGCGAAAACAATATAAATGGTTATGGTGTACATGATAAATAATTGATTTCAGAATACGTTGAATTATTCATATTGTGTCTATCTATATTGACACCGATTGAATTACTCAGATATAATATTATATTAAGTAATAATCAATATTTTATTATATTTCTGGACCAATTTCTTGACAATAGCTTATGTTGGTATGGAATATATTATTATGTTCGATCCTTATTTCACAGAAAAGTGAAAAGTTTTCGTATCTAAAATACCAAGTAATTTTATATTATTACTTTTGATATTTACACTGACTAAATATTAAGTAAACTATGAGTATAACTAAAACCTGTTAGGTAAGATTTATTTTTAATATTCGTAAATTAACATATATTCAAAATTTAAATCCTATTAATTTATAGTCAATGAGTTATGGCATGATACTGGGCAATGGTTAGTCATTTAGTTGTCAGTTGATGTTATTTGGTTAAACTGAGTTCGTTCTCATTAGCAACCAAATATGTGACCACCTGAGTTTTAACGATGAAGTAATGCTTTTCAAAAATAAACCAAAAAGTCAAAACATTAAATTATGTAACTATTACTTACTATTAACGAAAATGTATTATTGAAACCAATTGTATAAGCTGACTGATTGAAAACATTATTGAATGACGTTTGAAGATTGTTAATCAATTGATAAAACTTGAAGAAAGTTTAAATATTTAAATAAAAATAAAATAAAAATAAATAAAATTAACATTAATATTATGATAATATTATTATATTTTTTAAATAAATATTTTTATTCAATTATTTTCATTACTTATTTTCAAATATATAATTATGTATTATGTTGTATGAAATGTATGGTTTACCATATATTTCATATCGTTTATTAGCTATGTAAATTCATTTTTAATTTATTTGATTCGAAGTTTTTTATTAGTATTTGATAAATAAATTTTAAGAAAATATAGATATTATCTATTGGAATGTAATTTTGTGAGAATTATAATTTCAAAATTTGAGTGAAACAAATAGATTTTTAAAATTAAATTTTTTTCTGTAGGCAAATTTAAAAAAAAATGCTGTAAAAAAAAAAACAGACAAATATCTAATATTTCTTAATGATTTTATGTTAAAGTTAAAATATCACTAATTATTTTGTTTTTAATTCTCCATATATTTCGTACGAAATAGTTCGCTTCACGTTGACTTACTTCCAATCAAATTTTACATCAAAGGATAAACTTAGTTTCTCAGAGCAACTAAAAACCAGAATCATATAGTATTATAACACTTATAGCCTTAGTGACCAACTTATAGAATACCGTTTCAAACATGATTGTCATAAAATTTTCTGGTAAATAAAAAAAAAAAAAAATGCAAATAACAATTTTTACTTTAATATTATAATAATAATATACTTATACTGAATTTTGAAACAATTCTAGACTGAATAATTCAAGATTAAAATGAAGTGTGTATTTTTGTTAAGATACAGAAATTTAATTCTGGAAATGTTAAATAATATTAGATGGTCATATTTTTTAAAACAGTTACATGTTAAAATTTACACAAGTAATAAATACAGTTATTATAATTTATTGGTAAGTAATGTTTCAGATTTATACAACGCTTTTCTTAACTTATATTATATATTAACTTGAGTTATTCATTTGAATTTAAAATTATTTTTAATTAAATAAAAAACTTTACTGACACTTAAAATTGTAGTAAGATATTTTACACTATTTTCTCTTAGGTAGTTATACTTCTTAATATAATGATTATTAAAACTTTCTTTGACTTTTCTGTAAAGTTTTGAAAAATTATACATGGGTATATGTGGATGTTATGTAAAACGTTCTATATATAAATTATACCATATTAAATACATACTTAGTCCATTAGGCTTCGCTTATACCTATTTTAATACATTAAACATTAAACAGTTTACGATACTAAAATTAAAAATAAACATAAAAGGGATTTTTTTTTGTTATTTAAATTGTTTTTCATTTGATCTAAAGTACGTTTTGTTGAACTAAAAGTTAAAATGTACAATTTTATTACTATATGAGTATAAATAAAAATTACGACGATATGTATGTCTACAATTTTTTAAAAACATTTAAATAATAATTTTTAAGCCATTAATTTTATTTAATCGATCAATAGTTATTTTAGGTTTATGTAAAGTTATATTTATCTCAATCTTTGTTATATCCAAGAATCTATAAATAAAGTTCTATATAATGATAAAATACAATTAATGAAAAGAAATGGGTTTACCTATATTGAAAATATTATATGATAATTTTTAAAAGAAAAATAATAATTATCTTCCAATGAACAACTCTCATTAGTATATTATATTTGAATGAGCTTGAAATTTTAAATTGTTATTTTTAATTTTGTACGTCATTGTGTTCGTAAAATTTTAAATTGTATTAATCGTTAAAAATATGTCAATTGTAGTCGTATGTGGATTAAATATGTTTCTGTTGTGACATTTCCATTAAATATATTAATGTATTTAGTTATTAACCAATATCAATAGTGACCCAAGTAGTTACAATACCTAATAATTAATAAATATTCATGGGCTAAAATTACTTTGTTTAGCGTTTCCTATAGTAACCATTACTAAACAACTTTTCGACCACAAAAACAGATTTTATATATCATTTCTAAATCAAAATCAACTGAAATATTCATTGTTTTGCCCAGAGTCTAATATGTTAAAAGTATGTATTTAATAATTCAAGGATAATTGCAAATTATGTAATAATTTTACAGAATAAATATTTGTTCATTATATTTAACATATCAAAATATGTAGATATCGATAAAAAAAACCTTATTAAAATTCGCTTAGTTAAAAAAAAAATAGGAGTTATTAAAATTTATGTGAATGTGTATATTCGAATTGTTGTAAATATTTAAACTTATAATACATTATAGTTGTTATATTATGCTTAATATTGGCCTTAAATAATTGTGTTTGATTTTTTTTATTATATTTGAAGTTATTATTTATGAAGTGTATTTATACCAATTATTACGAGCAATGTTGGGACTTATCTAGATAAATTATCTAGATAGATTTTTTGTCATCTTTTATCTTATCTAGATAAATAACGCCAAGTTATCTAATTACTTATCTAAGATAAAATTTTTACTTATCTAGATAATTGTCTGTATTCTTGCCAAGATTAGAGTTATTTTTATTCTTGTACGGAGACGAATCCAAAAAATCAGAGATAATCAAATTCGGTCCAGCTGTTCTTGAATTATAAATTCCGTAAATAACCTGACTTTCTTTTATACATATAGATTTTGTATTCATAATCATAATTCGTATATTATTAATAAGTAATTATTATTTCTTGGTATGACATTTTGTTTGTATTTTCATATCGGGAAAATATTTTTGGTATTTTTAAACTTAATTTCTTATTTTTCCATGGAACTTCCAAATATAGTAGGTATTTAATTTTAGTATACACATATAACTTATACGCATTACTTCACTCTTGGAACCCGTAAAGTCGTAACTACTTTGAGAATAATGAAAATCATCAAATTAATAATATATAAAAAACAATATTGTTAACTTAAAATAATTTTTTATGTATTCTGTATTCATCCTGATACGTACAGAGCAATTTTCTTTTCTTTTTTTTTTGTGTAATATTTTTGTGATTAACTATCATTTAATATTGTACATTATATATAGATACTTCTTAATGGTGCACTATATTACTACAATAAACAATAAACACCTTTTATGTGTATAATGTATTAGGTACCTATTGATAATAATGATTATAATTGAGTCTTTATAGATATTATTAGAATATGAAATATTGACCAAAAACTAAGTTTTTGGAAATATCTTTTTTTTTTTATCTAAAAATGAAATTATTTTTTATCTTTATTTAGATATTTAAATTATTTTTATCTATTATCTTTCATCTTTATTTAGATAAATTTTGCATTATCTATTCCCAACACTGATTATGAGTAGTATTGCAATGCGATAGTCTAATTTATATATTAAAAAAAAATATATTTAAACATTGTTGAAACCGAAAATATGAATACTAAGTATACTTTATCAAATTACGACAAAGATTGTAAACTTTAAGTAATACCGTTCATTAGAAATACCTTTTATGTATTAAAAACCCCCAAATAAAATGAACACTTAAACAATTTCGAGTGCAGAAAAAGTTATTTCTTGAGATTATCATTGTTGCAGTAATGACAGTATTAAGAAATTAAATGAGTTTGGATAATCAATTTGAAACATGACTTCAGTTTTTAAAACTCATTTAGATAACATTATAGTCCTATCAATATGTTTGCTAAATAGTTCACCAATGTTAACAGAATACTAACGCGAAATGATATTATTATTTGTCTCTAATACAATTTTGATATACTTACAACAAAAAAAAGGCCTGGGATTTCTTTCACTGATTTATCACGCGGTTATGAAATTATATGCTCAATTATTTTCTAGTGCCCATTAAATGTATACAAAAATATATGTCTATCAAGGTAACACACCTTAGGATTGGTTGTAAAATGATTCTAACGTGGTTGCAGGTGAAGTTTTAAGGAGTGAGCTCATTATACGAGTAAAAGGTTAAACAGTTACCATATATAATGCGTGTCAGTTGCACCGTTGCTTAAATTATATTTATATATTGGTTTTTTATTATTATTAAATATTTTAAAGGCTTTTTCTATGTATGAATATATCTATTTTAATTTATGCAAAAAGTTTAGTTAGTTTTTTATTATTTGACTGATTTTTGTTTTTTATTTTTAACTACAAAATACTTTTAACTTCAAGTAAAACTTTCAAATTATTAGTGATTAATTATGAACATCTAAACATGAAAAAAAAAAATCCTGTTCACAAGTTTCAAAGAAAATATTCTCATAGGCAGGTATATATATATATTTTTTAACTGCAGTTGAGCACAATTCTTTCAAGTAAAGCCTTGAAAAACCGAGTAGAGAAAAATGTTTTCGAACATCAATATTTTAGATGAAATTAGTGTAGTGTAATGCAGCGTGATGAATGACCGGGATTCAAAAAGTATCGTGGGCTATTATTATTTACAACCGAACAGAGACTCGACTCGATGTAAACTTGAGTTATTATCATCAATTTTTTTTTTTCAGTGGATCTACTCCGTATCATAATATGTTGGGATATATAGTAAGACTAGGGCTCAATTTAGTGTCTTTGGTTTATTGCATAGGTTTCATTGGTGCAAAAAAGTCGAGTAGTGATTATATTTGAAGTACTTGTTTAAAGCATTGAATATACATAGACTATTATTTACTTCTTTTTAAAAGAAATGTATTTTTCATCGGAATAATAACTATCTGAAATCATGGATGTCGTTTATTTTTAAATCACTCGTGGGAAAATGATTCGAAATAACAAAATTGTTCCTATACTTTGTTTCTCCGAAAGAAAATGATATTGTTGAGGAATATATATACCTAGTGCCACTATTTTATTTCAATATTTTTCTAACGATTTTATTTGCTTAACTTCACTGAAAATATTTTTCTCAGACTTCTCGCGTACGATAGGTACATATATATTTGGTTTTAATCGGTATTTTTCTGTTATTACTACTTTTGAAAGGTTAAATTAGATTATCTAAATTTAATCGATGTCACGTAGTTTTTTTTACATGAAAACTATTGAAAAGATCGAACAGTGTGTGACATCTGAATCGATTTGAAGGCTGATAATGATCTTGAAATCAAATAATTTATATTTGATATTTAGAATTTGAAAACTTAATGGCTTAATAGTTTAATAATTTTTTCTTACTCATTTATGACATATTATCGATTTATTATCAAATAAATGAATGACCATAGAAAATAGTTCGTATAAAATTAAATTCTTGTGGTCATCATACTACATAATTTTACTATTTATAGTTAATTAATTCCTATTACTAGTATGATGTTGGCGTGTTTGAATTATGAGCTTATAAGTTTAATATTTGTCAACAAAATGTAATAATATATAAATTAGGTATTAATACATTTCTTGATCCTAATTATATATTTTTAATTAAACTGTATAAGTTTATAATTAAACATAAATCTAAATCCAAATGCTTTGAAAATGAAAGACTTAATTTTGTTATATCGTGTAGTGGAGTTAAATATAAGAAATCTTACGTTTGTCGTTGTATTTGTATAAAATCACTAATTACTTTACACAATAGACAATACCATAGCTAATCAAGAATTTGTTGATTAATTATTGCAATGAAAACATCAGTTGAATCAGTTTAAATGATTCTCATTGATCAGTTGTATCTACATGACATCAAATATTTTTTGTGCAATAGAATCAATTATTGTTCTAGTATTAACACATTATTTGTGTTAAATAATAAAAAAATTAATAAACTAATCGTTAAAATTATTTAATTTATAAAATATATATAAGCATAGGTAATAAACATATTTTGCCTACATATTTTAGTCTGCAAAGGTAAAAATTAGAGAAAACAGTAAAATAGAGGAGTAGGGAGAAGAAGAAAGGTATTTTGTATGTATGTTATGTGTTATACAAATCCAACTGTTATTGCAAAATTTAGATGAGTTGTAGTGTTCTCACCGTTATAATTATGCTAAAAACAAGAGATAAAAATAGGAAAATAGTAAAAAGCAAGGTTCTTGACATTTTCCATTATATCATCATATATAATTTCAAAAGACAAAAATCTAAATGAACTCAAACAATCTTATATTTCTCATTCTTTTATCAATTGATTAAAATGTCATTTTAAAATTAAATGTCATGCTATACGTGTTCATTCATATGTTTGTCCCGTGGAATTCTAGTCTACAATTTTTTTTATTCATTCTATTCTCGTATATTCTATTCATTCATTAAAAGTTCAATAAAATCACTATTTTTATGAGAATTAGTGAAAAAATTGAAATGGATAAAAATATTTTCATTTTAAAGCAATATGTGTGGTATATTACATAGTTAACAATAATTAATGTTGACAAGAGGGATTCATAAATTTGCTGACGTTTGTAATTAATTTTTATTAAAAACTCTAGAATATACATTTATCGAAAGGAAATAAATAAATGGTTTATATTATGTTCTCTTATTGAGTAGTTAGATGAACAACATTTTAGCAATTCATTATATTATAGATATAGTTAAAGGAATTATTATTTAAGTTTTGGTACTTGTAAAAATTTAATAGTTGATAAGAATTTATTAAATGTTGAACGAAGTAGATTTAGTTAAGTTTAAAAAAATTTAAATCATAATGAATTAGGAAATTGTGGATCATATCATGTTTAACTTATGTTTAATAAGTAGTGGGTTCTACAATCAGTAGGAATTTATCGGTTTATTATTTATAGTATTATTATATTTATTGTACACACACACATATATATTTATATATTTGTAAAGAACATACCAACATAAGTTACAGAAAGTAACATAACCATTCAAGTAATATACATGTTAAATATAGATTCGGTAGTTTAAAAGTAATTAAAAGTTGACTTGTAAATAATTTACTAATGTTAAACATTTTATTTTAAAATAGTAATAAAAAGAAAATAATTAAAAAACATCCTCTTTGAGACGTAATTATTTATAAAAATGTGCATAAATCTAGATGACTATGTTATTAAGTATTTTTTCAAATATATAATGCCAAATATAATCTAAGAATGCAATAATAAAAACTACTAATATTCTCAAAAAACGCAAAATAGAAAATTCCTCAAAACAACTATATAAAAAGTCAAATAATTTAGTATAGACATATGCTAAAGCATTCCAGTTATAATGAACATTAAGTTCAACGGTCGGTTATCCAAGTAACTTTCATATGGGTATGTTTTTCACTGTCAAATTTCATTTTGAATTTTGACATCCTTTTTTAATAAAATAAGTTATGTATATAAGACTGAAAATTTTGAATTTATTTGTAAAAGGTCCAAACTAATACTAAAACTATCGCTTCGCTCAGCAAGAAACAATAAAATAAATTAAAAAATGTATTTAATTTGTTAATATTGTTTGATTTAAAATCTTCTACATATTTACAATATTTTTTTATTAATATTCGGTTTGTCACAATAAAATAATAATTGGAATTATAATTATCTTATTCCTTATAAATAACTTGAAAATATAAATAAAAATATAAAAAAAATCATTTTAACAATATAATTATTTAAATGTTAAATGATAAAAGATATAAGTTACAAAAATAATTGACATGTTTTTGTTTTCCTTCATTATTGTAATATATATCATTTTAATCATCTTTTTATTATGATTTATAGTTATGAATGCACATTTTCACTTCAATATTTTATTTCAATATAATGATAATAATTATTACCAAGCAAAATTAAAATGTATTGATTAATTTCATCGAGCATATTATCAAAATAACGAGAAATAATTGGTAATCCATATTTTAAAACGAACTTTGGATACATTTTGAAATTAACTTTAAAGTTGTTTTTGAATACCTCAGTGTTTTGTACATTTAAATGCTTGTGTTATATTTGATAGTATCATATTAGATGTTTAAAATATAAGTATGCTATAGTGTTTATGATAATATAATATAACTAATTAGGTAACTAATAAGAATGTAATCGTTACATTTATATTAGCATCATGATATAGATTGTAAATTGCATTTTATTCAAATACAGAATGTATTTTTGTATTTCTTAGTTTCCTCAATGAGCACGTTGAACAGAATTTGATAAAGTCAAAAAAAAAAAAAAATATATATTGTTTTATTTTTATTTTTAATGAATTCATATGACTATTTAAATTATTCTAATAGTGTTTTTATTCATATAATACTAGATTTACCATGAAGTAGTAAGATATTTTATGGGAAAACGGATGGGATGTACTTCTTAAGGTTTTGTTTTATTTCTGTACAATACATTATGATTTTTACATTATTAGTGAATTAAAATGATCAAAAGTCTTAATGATAATTAATTATTAATAAAATAATATAGATAAAAATTAATTAGGAAACCATTTACATTTATTACAATAAATCTTCGTTGGTATAATATTGAAATATTATATAGTGGTCTGCATGTAATAAATGATTCACTAAAAATGGACAGTATTAATAGACTTTTTTCAGTGGTTTTTTTTCTTTTCAAATATCTTCTTCTCTTTTACCCTTTCATTTTTGCTCAACTATATATATGTATAGAGTTGGCCACCTTCGTCCTTCACTTTCACACGCGCTGGTATGCCATCTCTCACTCACAAACACCAGCTATTCATGTTACTACCAATTTCGTCCATCCATTTTACCTCGTTTTCTATCTACATTCATTTTCAAGTATAATTAAAAAAAAAAAAAAAAAAAAAAAAAAAACAATTAACTCATCCATTCTCGTTCAAAAACAATTATTATATGCCTGCAAAAGAAAAATGAACAATAATTGAATAGATTCATTGGTGATATTCAACAAAAATATTTAAATAAATGTATATATTTAATACCTTATAAATTAACTGTATAATATTAGAATATACGTTAAAATTTGAGCTTATTCTTTTATATATGATGAAAATATAAAAATAAAAAAAATATTATAAATTTACAATAGAATATTCATGTCACTTAAGTCGTTAAAATATATTTTAAATTGAGATCCATAACAAGGAAATTAAAAGATAAATTTATAAAGCAAAACGTTGTTTACTCAAAATCCCAATATATAATGATGATTATTTTTAAAATATATAAATACATTACATTTACCGAAACTACACAACGTTGTAAAGTCGTATAGAGTAAAGATTAATATGGAATATCAAATAATCCCACTGTTCTGTGTTGTACTTGCGTAATACATTTGCGGAATTGTTTGTGTTCATGGAATAAGTTTGAGATCTAGTTCATTATTTACATTTTATAAAAAAAACCGTTATTTATTGAATAGACATATTAAAAGAAATAATTTTACTAGAAGGACAAAATATTGAAATTTATATATAGAGCACTTTATAGCACGAATAATTGGCTAGAGTGCTATTTTATTTCCACAGCCCAATGTAGTTAAAGGGATCTATTCGCTCCGACGAACCTACTAGGTGATTAATCTGTTCGTTAATTACACTGGGTGTCCCGGACATGTAAAATTCGAATAGTTACCGCTCCAAGTCCGAGATAAGATTGAGCCTCGGAGTGGTTCCCGAAGCCACTAAAAACTTATCTTTCATTGGATGTCACCAATGTGTATGCAAGCAATAATAATTACTTAAACCGGGACGGAAATGTTTACTGTTATTTTATTATTTTTGTACCTATATATATATATATTTATATATTTTTTTTTTTTGCAAAAACTATAACTGTAATAAGAGGCAAGATAAATAATCATAAGTTCACCAAAATAAGTTTTTGTGGTTAAAAGAGGAAAGGAACAAGGATATGTATTAATATAATCGTTAAAAATGCTGTATTTTATTTTTTTTATGATAAAATTAAATCATAGGTTTTTTAATTTTAGCTATGAGTTTTTATTTGCAAATAAAACTAGGTATGTAAGGTTTACTTTAAAATATGAAGGATAATTTATATCCAAATCTCGAAGTATGGATAATTTCATTAACTACTAAAGTAGTTTATTGGATTATAAACTGTATTACATGTTGATTGTTGTAGGCAAGAGTGATAGAACTTGGATTAATAGAATTATAGTATATTGATTAAACAAAAGTTTATTACATTTCACACATTGTTTATACACTTGTATGCTCACTAATAATTGTATTGTATAAACAAATGTATATAAATATCGGCTGAATTTATGAATAAAACAGTATGTTAATAATATTAAACTTGATATATGTAAGTGGATATTGAAATAAAATTTTAGGTATACATTTATGAGTATTATTTGTTTTGTTATTTTTAGTCTTTTTTTTTTTTGTATTGAACTATCTGTATTGTACAATTATAGCTCGATAATTACAAGTAAAATATTAGAATAGTTATAATACGATTTAGTGTTAGTAATTTTCAAGTTTTGTTTTGGAAAGAACATCTTTCGTGAACGCACGTTCACATGTTCATGTACAAATCTTGTGATCGATACAAGAACGTCACTCTTTTTCTTCAAGTAGAACTTGACGTTTTTGTTTTTAATGAATTTTAACGATTTTTGGGGTGTTTATTTATATATTTATTTATCACTTTAAAAATATATGAATTAATAATGATTATTGATTGTATGTTTAAAAATAGGGTTTAAACATAAAGTAAAATATACCTAAAACATTTTGTAAAGGTCTCATGTACAAAAAATGCTGGTTGGTGATTCATAAATAAAAAATAAATAATTTAAATGAACGTGTTTATTTTTTTTAAAGAACTTGAACGTGAACGTGTTTCCAAAAAAAAGAACATGAACGTGAACGAGTTTTTTTTTTATTCACTGAATTTTTATGTGAACGTTCCGAACACTGATATTTATTAAAGTAAATGTAAATAAAATACTACTAAATTTATAGACTAATGGAATATATTAAAATGTAATACATTTTTGATATGTAAAAATAATTTTTATTTAATTTATTATAGATATTTATAGATTGGTTTTATGTGAGTTTCTATTGGTTGATGAATTATTGATTATTTATTTGTAATTATCAATATTATTTTATTGCAAGTTGCACATTATATATTTTTAATTTTAAGAAATGTATAATTGTAGAATCATACAATAATAGTTTTTTTTAAAAAAAAGGAAATTCGATTTATCATCAAAATAATCATAATTCAGAGAATGGTAAATATTATCGTATTCCATGTATCTTAAATATGAGTAGTCTATTTACAAACGCAATTTGTTCTTCTTAATGGAAACCGTCCAAGAATAATTAATACATTCAGTAGTATAGTTGACTGACCCTGGAACTAAAATAACATTTGTGGCTAAACCTTTACGTTGATGCTACGGATAACTTTTGGTTTTCATTAGCCAAGGGTCTTATGACTATGTATATTCAATTTCGAAGCATCTGAACATTGTTTCCATTCTCCAAAACAACAGCTTATTTAATATATAAAATATCTTAAAATACCCGAATTTATCATGGTAGTGTTTGATTATAAGGAAATACAAATTCATATATATTTTTAAAGATATATTTGCTTACGAAATAACTTAAAACTACCGCTAAATTATTTGTGATTTATTAGAATATTATGGCTAAGAAAAATGCTATCAAAATAGTCATCTATATTAAATTAAAAGTTAACTGTCGGCGTTTTTTTTTTTCTTATAGTAATTTGATATGTTTATTATAGAAATTAAAATGTAATTATACATATAAATTAAGACTCATATTTGTTATATGATATCGAAAAAGTATAAAATTTTAGGTTTTATAATTTTTTTTTTCTTTATTTCTTTATTCTTTTTCAATTCGTGGGAAAGGGCAATTGGTTTTCTCGAATTTATTTAATACGTTTTATGAGTAAAACAAATATGAAATACACATATATTTTTATTTGTGTTATAAATTGAAAAATCTGGACGGTTTAATCATTTTATTTCAAATAATTATATTCTTTATTTTTAAAATCTAAATATAATATTATATATTTAATAGGAACATAAAGTCGTGATTTTTATTGCAAAAATAATTTAATTAAATTGATTTCAGTCCCGTAAAACTAAAATACTGAATTAAAACAAAACACTGTACATAACTTTTAAAACATTTAAGACATACTTAAATGCTATACTGCTATGATATAAGATTTATGAAATTATTTTGAAAACCTTTTAAAAACTGATTGACTTACTATACATTTTAATTTTATGGTGATATCACTTATTGTATACACTGTATATTTTATACTACACAGGTCTAGGATCAAAATGGTTATAGATACACAACGGTTAAATATGATTTGCTAAAGTTAATAAAAATATATATTTCTTAGACGCAATTAGCTGGGGACATAAGGGAGCTCAGCCTCCAAATATTTATTTACCCCCACATAATAGTGGTACATAAACAAAATAAAAAATAAGAATAATATATTAAAGTGATAGTAAAAAAAAAAACCCGAAAACACAATCCTAGTTTTACCTTTGAATGTATCTATAATTACTTTTCTAGTTGTTTATTTTAAATAAAAGTTCGGTTGCATTTTTGAATCGATTTTTTCTGCCCGTACGGTTTACGGGCTTATCAAAATAAAAATATCATTTAAACATGCGAAATAAAGCGTTCGACGAGATGATGGAATTCATATGGTGTTGCGGCACGTTATTAATTTTTTTTTGTTTGTTGTTTTACATCTGTTCTCATTTGAGAACAACGATGGATCGTGCATATCATGCATGCAGACGATTGTGAACCAGCGAAAGGTATACGGTCCAAAAGTCGCCTGACAGCGTACAGTAGACCTACTGTGTATTTTGTTCATTTGTTCTCATGGTTTTGAATGACCGTTTGCAAAAATTCAAAGCACTTAATTTGTTATCGAAATAAAGTACCATTACGTTTCGGGTGGTACGTAGGTGCAAATAAATAAATAATTTAAAATAAATAATGTAAAACCAAACAAACTGGAGCGACGGTTATACACTTGAATTGTTAATACCTGTTTATCCGATCCCGTTGCATTATTATTTACTGTAAAATGTTGCCGCCAGCGTACGTATTCAGTTGTTAGTAGCTATAACGTTTCGGTAATGGGTGTTGCATGATCGATGAAAAACCCGGAATCGTCTGCGTTGACATTAACATTTTTATCAGGTCCCGCGTGTAAACGTTTTAAACAACCGTCAATATTGCCGCGAGATTTACAACGACGCAACGTAATTATGTTAAACGAGAAATGAGATGAATACATCTACTTAAATGTTTATATACGCTCGTTGATAGGTACTTTTTGAAAATAACCAAACATTATTAAACGTTGTATTTCGAAAATACAAAAACATAATAATAACATATCCAACAATGCCGTTCGGAATATAAAAACGTTAACGCCCCGACGTGTAAAAAAGTAAACGTATTTTTTGTATTTTCACTTGCTTTTTTCAATAACGGTATGAATGAGGGAACTATGCAGTCGTACACATTTTTTTTTCCCCGAACGCGTTTCGGGAAAAATGATAAAAACCAAAAGTTTCTGCTTTATTTATTTTCTCATCAGTTTAAACTTTCTGAGACTACGTATTTAAATGTTTATTTATGTAAATATATGTACGTATGGGGTAATACGTTATAGGAAATTTGAGCAACCTCGTATTTTTACGGAACAACTAGTTGCGGTCTTTTTTCGGTGAAGTGACCCGTAAAGAATTTATTCACGAGATTCCCTACACCCGTATACTATGTAATGTAGTTTTCTTTAATATTTAACCGCCGATTAAACGTTAGATTTCATGAAATCAAACGCAATTTATTTTTACAAACATTTACGAGAAAGTACGAAATCATCATAAAAATAAAACGATTGAAATTGCTGCCGAAAAATAGCAACAACATCACTTGCCGTAGTTGCTCGTTGCGAATTAAAATACGTAGCGTAGCAGTTGTTGTTTTTCGGCGTTCCTTGACGGACGACTTTGCAAGAAACCAACAACGAATCCACGCACAAAATGAGCTATTCTATACGTTTAACGGACATCATTTTCACGTACAAATAATAATGCGTAATACGTTTGATGTTTATGAAACGGGAAAGAACGAAAATCAGGTTCGTGTAGTGTACGGATAAGGTTTACTCGAACAGATGATGTTATCGAATCTATGTAATTGTACGTACTCACCACGTGTAGATATTATATAGCCCACTGATGGCAACAGGTATTTGGTGATTCGTTTTCGAGATAAAATAGTTTTTTCGAAATCACCCGTGATATACGATACAAACGATGCGATTCGGAGGTGTTTTAGAACAGTTCTAAGTTTGGTGAACGCGAAGTTTGATTAAAGTTAAACGATTTTCGCGCGTTTCGAAATCGGTCTTAGCGTCTTACACGCGCATCGCGCATGGATACATAAATAATAGTTTTTTTTTTTTTTCTTTCTCCGTCCGTGTCCGAGGCAAACGGTTTTTTATGGCGGTCGGTAACGGCCGCCGGAGACGTTGTATTGCTTTCGTTTTCAACCGTATACGCGATAACCGCACCCGCGTCCAACATGACTTGTCGGGGGCGAGGGTGAGGGGGTGGTAAGCGTTCGTGTCGTCGACTACAACGTTCGAACGGCCGTAACGGGGTTGACGCGCAGCAGTGTACCTGTATAGCATCCGTTCCTGTCGGTCGGCCTCCTGGTAGATGCGGTAGTACGTGAACAGCATGATGACGCCCGGCACCCAGAACGACACGCTGGACGAGACGACCGCGTACTTCTTGTTGACGACGAACGTGCACACGTGCGGGTTGCGCGCCCGGTCCTTGACGTGCTCGTCCGTGGTGTACCAGCCGGCGAATATGGGCGCGAACGATATGAGCACGGGCGACACCCAGACGGACGCGAGCATGACCACGGTGCGCGCCTTGGTCATGATCAGCGGGTAGTCCAGCGGCTGCACGATCGCGTAGTACCGGTCCACGCTGATGCAGCACAGGTGCAGTATGGACACGGTGGAGAAGTACACGTCCATCGAGTTCCACACGTCGCACATGAACCGGCCGAACAGCCAGCGGCCGGTCACCTCGAAGCTGGCGTTGAAGCACATGGCGAATATGGCGACCAGCATGTCGGCCAGCGCCAGCGACACGACGAAGTAGTTGGTGATGACGCGCAGCTTGCGGTGCTGCATCACGCTCACCATGACCAGCAGGTTGCCGAACAGCGCGGCCACCACGATGAAGCACATGGCCGCGCACTTGACCGCGTACCCGAGCAGCCGCACGTCGTCCGCCAGCCCGTGGAGCACGTGGCCCGCGAGGCCGGCGAGGCCGTCGGACGCGCTCGCCGCCACGCCCTCCGTGGCCGCCGACGTCACCGGCGTCGTCCTCGCGGTCGCGGT